>NC_069119.1:30411259-30516259 GCF_025612915.1 Magallana angulata | reverse complement strand
GAGGAAGCAGACACGGTTACAGCGCTGGCGTCGTTGTCAATGGTGGCTGCCAAACAGAGGTAAGGGGGACATCTCAAAATATAATTAGAGACTAATTTGCAATTGAAAACAATATACAGGGTTTATTTTGTTCCTGGCATTATATTCCCCCAAAACATCATGTCTAGCTGCATTTTAAGAAGTAAGTCTTGTTGTTTGGATTTTCCGTGGCATTTAGATTTAATCAATGACAATGAAGGATAATTAAGCTGGAAGGAAATGGTTGAACATTTCCTGTCATTTGATGAATTTTTCCTAATAAAATTTTCTTTAATTTGCTTGATGATATATATTGGAGTAAATATGATATACCGGTATATTTAAGTAGATATAAGTAAATATAGGGTGGAAACACTGATTGTGAATTTTATTTTGTTGCTTACAGCAGCATGTCCGACGAATCTTCAGAACCAATGGAAGAAGACAAGTCTTAACCGTTGTGTACAAACTGTTACCATGGAAACAAGCACACACATCAACTCAAGCATGCAGCTGATGGAGATCACATCTCCGCTGTGTTGTGGATTAGCTCCTTGTTGCTATAAATAGAACTGTCCGCAGGTGGTTGTCTGTTTTGATGTTACGAGATTTCAGTGACCATATTCACTGCCAAGAAAGGACGCCAGTCAGATGAACGTAGCCGCAGGTCATTTGAATGCTTTTGGTTGGTTCCCGACGCAGAATGCACAAAGCCTTAATTCTGGATTGGTTCGGGAGTCCGAGGAAGAGTAATCGGTGTTCGGCAATTAGATGCCATGGAAAGCTTGACCAAGATACAGAGACTGCGATATTATATGTACATGTTGAAAAATAAGAAAGATTTTGAAGTGTCTGTAGCATTGAGAAGTATTTATGAATATATTTATATACAGTTGTATACATGTATCATAAATATGTCTATAGGATTCTAAGGAAGAAATTGTTGAGAGAAACTCTTTTTTTGTGATTTAGATGTTTAAAGAGATAGACTGTCTTTATTTTTAGGGTCCTGTGATATATGACTTAGAAAAGGAAACTTGATGCCAGGTGTATTTATTTCGTTGGTCAATATTTGATAATTAATAAACAGGTGTAAAATATTCATCGTCAGCAATGACCCAGTTTTTGTCTTGTCTTTTTTGCAGCAGAATGTGTATTTTTACTTGTTGTCATTTATTTCTGTGAAGTATTTTTCATGAGAGAGAAAAAAAAAGAAGATATTTTGAAATGATATATTCAATTTTTTTCTTTTTCTTTCAATTCATTGTCTTCATTTTAGATTTATCAATGGCATGACATATCTTTTATAAACATTTTCATCATGCGCATGTTTGGAGCAACAGTTGTCTATATTAGTTCTTTTTTTTTTAATCATATGGGCCAAACAAGGTTCAACTTTTTTTACCTTGGCATAAATTCAAGAGGAATATTTCAGGTAAATTTTGACCTTTGACCTTTTTATTGTTCAGTGCCTGTGGCAGTTAAGAGCAATCAAATTTTTTGGATATTTTTCACCAATTTCCTTTTTCTTCAACATTGTCCTGTCATGGGCAAACATATTTTAACCATACTGATGAACTGTAAAAACAAGATGAATATCATCCCCAGCACAACCAGAATTGATTGGTGTGCATTTGTTCTTCATGTAATGTTGAAAAAAAATAAAATGTTATTTATCAAATTTCATATCATCATGAAAAAAGTATTTTTGTTGGTGCAAAAAAATCTTAACCAATCAAATCATATTTTTGTTGTTGAAAGAAAACATTTTGTCATATTTGTAAATGACCAATCAGATCTGGTTTTGCAAGTGCTGGGAATTCTTTTTGACCAATCAGATTTGGTTTTATGTCTGTATTTGTTGTTAAGCCTTGTGATACTCCATACTATTGTTATTGTGAGCAGCAATATTACTGGTTCTGTCAGATGGTAGTCATGACGCTTTACTGTACTTGTTATCAACAATAAAGACTAAATCAAAATGGCCGATCTTCTTTTGTCTTGAAAGACGTTGGAAACTCCAATGTGACAAAATTTGTGAAAATTGTACTGCCATTCTGAATGTTCTGCTTTATTATATTTTAAAAAATATGTTTTCAGCAGTTTCTGTTAAATGAAACAAAATTTTTGTGAGGAAGATGATTTGACATGTTGTTTGCCTTCTTAGAATTTTGCCTTTTTAAAGATGAATAAACATGAAAATATGTAGGTAGTTTATAGGTCATTTCGTCAGCTATCATAAACTCAAATTCTATAAGTCTCAAACTCAATTAATTTTAGATGTCTCGGAATATCAGATATCAAGGATGAAAACAGAGAAATGGTGATTGAGACTTGGAACTCACAACAAAGTAACCGTAATATGTACTTAAGATCCCAGGGTGTTGATGTTCCAAATGTCAAAGTTCAACTTTACTATCATGGCATTAAGAGCACTTGATGGACGTCACCATTTTTAGATTGTAAAGATCTCCTGTAGAATAAAAGCTCTATATAAAAATAAAGGGAAATTTCCAAATTTTTAAGGGAAAAAATATGGAATTTCTCCTTACTTAGTAAAAGTTTATAGCTTAAAAAAATCAGGTTTAAAAAATTTAAGTAGATCTGAGAGGTAATTTGTTGACCGCCTAGCCTCCTTAATCCACACATCATATATAAGTTATGAATGGATTGACTCACTGGCTAAAGCATTGTTTACATTCAGTAAGATCTAGCAGTATCTGGCGTGTACATGTAACTGGCAACTGACCGTCAAATTTTGTGTGTGACCAATCAGAATGTTATTGTAAAGCATTCTAAAAAATGAAATTTGAAAATGTTTTGCTTAAATTTGACCATTTTATTAAACACGATTTTAGATGTACTTTTTAGAGAACATTTTTTATATGAAAATATACAATTTTCCCCTCATCACAAAAATTTGAGTTACATGCAAGATACAGTGCTCACAATTCTTTGTGATGTAAACATGGCTTGAGCTATTTAAAAGTCAGTTGATTAATTAATTAAGCAAAGATAATTTAAATGTATATTATGAAGGCTATGTCTGCTGCCTTATCCAATCATGTTTCGTGCATGATAAGACACATTAAAATCACATCTCCAAGTCATATATATACAATAGAACATTTCCTTTGTTCATATTGCACAAACGTTGGTATAGAATTCCGTTGCCAGGAAACACATTCTGTTTCAATATCCTGGAAGGCTCTTCAGTGGCAGTCACAATAGGATTATAAGGAAATAATCGATGTTGGTCTCAAGTTCATACGGAAAGTAGTTCACACCTGAGCGCCGCAGCCAGTGTCTGGTCAATTGTGTCATATCACATCTTCATCACTCTACGCCACACTATTGGTCAGTTGTTGATATATTATATTAAAGTACTTATGGTTTATTTTATAGCTAGAAGCTCTTCTGTGGTGGTATGCCTTTGTTCTTGCATGCAGTCTAAAAATTTACCTTTGGCAGCTACATGCTGTAGATTCTTATTTAAACGCGAGAAATTAATATCCGCGTAAAATCGCGAAAGTCACCTTTCGCGGATATTGAAATCTCGGTTTTATTAATTAAAAATTTTCCGACATATGTATATGAAATTGTTTATTTAAATGTTCGGTGCTCTTTATTTTATTTTATTTTGTTCGCGATTAGACAATGTACAATTGCGTTACAAAAGAAATCTACAATGTTTGTGATAAGCATTAGTCTGATATTACATCTACTATAAGACCGTTGTGATATTTTTTTTTTTAGATAAATCGCACATTCTCGGGTTAAAAAAACCCCAACAAATCAATTCATGAACTTTAGAGAAGATGTATGCCGATTCTTTGCGAAAAAAAAACATCAGACAGTTTTCGGTCTTAAGGAGTCTGTCTGCAGGACGTCCATCAGGCCCCAAGATCATGAAGCAGTCTTAGACTTAAGTCAAATTTTATACACTGTCTTATTGTCTTGCGATTGACAACATCGAAAAAATGCAATGCTATTGGAAAGTGTCTCTATATTATGTTGATAGTTACAAAGTTTAAGGGTAATTTTATGAAATATAATAATTTTATAAAAGATTGCAATTTAGACTTAAGTCTAAAAATGCTTTATGATCCCGAGGCCAGATGTACTGTAATTTTAAGATATATTTTTTAAGTCGTAAATTTGCTTGAATCATAGTCAGAAAATTTCGTAATATTCAAGCTTTGGATTTGAATATTTTTCTATATATACATGTATATATTTCTGGATAACTCTCCTTTTAAATGAGATTTACATAGTCTAAAAATGGCCACAACCTTCCAGCCCTCTTAAAGGGCTTCTAACGGTTTAAGATTTGTTCATACAGAACATTATATATCACAAAAAATAACCACAACGCTTGTGCTTTTGGTATAATACCGTGGAATCATTTTTAGACATGTGGGTAAATGTTCGGGATTAGCCAAAATTTTCCTGGTTCGTGGGGACGTAATTTCGTTGGTAGCAAGTTCGAGATTTTGATGAATATTTATAAAATGCTTGAATATACGTTCGCGGGGATGTAAATTTTGCTGGATTGTTGGTTTTTTGCTTATTCGTGGGTATGTAATTCCGTGAATGCGTGGGTTTTCAGTTTCAGTAAGAAAGATAACTCTTACTCTTTCTTAATTAGGGCTACCCACGAATACCACGAAAATTGAGCCACCACGAATTCTAATGATTCCACAGTATACGTGTACATGTATACGGTTCCTTGGTGTCTTTACGAATTTAACAGTTATAGTACATGTGTTTGCTTGAAGGTCGTTTACATCGTAAATCGAACTTTGTCCCGCCTGCAATCATATGAACCAAATTTCATCCCCCGTATTAATTTCATTTAGACCTCTTCATCACATCTTGGCAAGGTATTCTTAATCTACACAGAAAATATTGTTACAATTAAATCATACCGAAGAAAGTATGGATGGTTTACTTTGAGATAGTATTGTGAAAGCAGATTCATGAGTTAGTATATGTTCACATTTTTCTTACTTAGCCCATATCCTCTGAGAGAGGGGCGGTGGTTTTACAATGCATTATATAGAGAAAAACATTACTATTTTATATAGGATCCGTCATCGCATTCACTTCATCGTCATCGCATTATCGCACTATCGACCCAAACGTCGATGGTGAAATGATGCGATAGTGAACTACATGGCCCTATCCGGATTCCATAAAATTGTAGCAAGTTGATCATGCTTTTTGTATAGACAACGGATAAAGCCGAGTTTTGCCGCATAGTATTGTCCTTTAGAAAAAATTAGATGATTGAGAATTAAAATTTTGTAATTTTGTCAATTTGTTATGTATAAATGATTAATGATTAATAATCTGAATTTAGTTTTAAAAAAAACAAAACAGTATACTTACTTTAGAAGAGAGTTTACTGTATACATGGTTATTTTCGTCCCGTGTAATTTTCGCCCTTTTACCCTTGCAAAAAGTTTTGTCCCGAATTGAAGTTGTGTTCAAAGAGCGATAATCTAAGACATCGTAATTCGCCCAGTCTTAAATTCCCCACTGACAACAAGGGCGAAAGGGACGAAAATAAAACGTGTGCAAATATTTCCCTGTATACAGCATTTTCATAACCTTACAGATATATACCAACGTAGCCATATCACATAGTATTACTAGTCTCCGGTGCCACAACACTAAGACGAGATCACTTTTCTCACTTTACCACTGTATATTCCTATTGTGAGTGTAACATTGGGATCAAAAGTGAGCTCATCTACATTTGTTACTCAATGAGTTGTCTAAACTCAACGAGAACTTCAAGAGCGCGGCATGAAATGACTTTTGGTATCACCCATACCATGATTATCTATACTCAACGGGCGAGAAATTAAATACACGGGGCATATGGTGTACCATCCATACCATAGTATTTCAAAAGATATTGCATTATTCTGTGACCAAAATCTCACAATAAATTGCGTTACACCTCTCTTGATGTATTTGACAGAAAATGCTCTCCGGGGACAATTAAGGCTAAAACAATGAGCGAAATGATTATTTTTCAGTACGAATATCTGTTTTTTCAAAGTAACATGTTTTCTCTAAAGAATAAAAAAAAATTACATTTCCTTAATTAAACAAGAATCATACCAAAGCACTATATAGCTTCATTAATTATTTACCAATACATAAAAAACGACGCCCACGAAAAAATAAAATAAATGACGCAGACAATAAAAGGATCGACCCCCATCTTTGGGTGCAATGATTATCTCTAGGCAAAACAAAACAAACCACAGCGGTTAGTAATTCTATGCTGACATTTTCACTTAGCCTCCTTAATCTGGAGAGTGAAATGCATAATGACTGAAGCCCGAACGTCTTTATCCAGACCGGATTGTTGTGTATTTTAGTTCCGTGAGATGGATCCGGTGAAATAATTCAGCATGCATCGATTTCCGATATTTTCTTACTACCACCCCCAGACAATGAATACATTTACATGCTTTGTGCCTCGTGCTTTGATTTCAGACAACAGGCGATTCAACAAGTCGCGCATCAGTTTCAACGACCGTTCTCTAACGGAAATAAATTCCGTTAATATCCGTATATGAGTATTCCGGCCGTCATCTTTCTTACGACGTATTAAAAGGTGGTGATTTAATTAATATGTAAATTAAAAAAAAGGTCGCCTAGCTTCTTGCCTTCGAATAAATCGATGAAGAATTCTTTTCCTTTGGAGTTTTAATTATAAGCGTAGACATTTCTTTGAACATGTTTGTGGGCGTTTTTGGCAACGTCCATATAAATGGCGCCATGCATCACTATACAAGTGATGTTGCTATGGTAATATTAAACGTCCTGTTGAAGTCATTGCTGTATTTGGGGACTGTAGTGGAAATGCTCCTGTTAATGTTTTAAATTATTAATGAAGTGCATGCATATTACATGATAACCAATCATCAACAATTTGGACAATTTGAATACGTACGCCCCACCATAGGCACGGACGAGGTTCGAACCGTTCTCGTCACAGTTTTACTCGAGGAGTATTTTCTCACGTGAGGATTTCATATCAGCGTATGACTTGATAAATTAAGTCTTAAGAATAAATATCCATATATTAATATGCGCATAAAGAATGAAATAGCCAAGGGGGACGGGGGGGGGGTGGTGGTAAATATCTATCTTGGATTACAGGAAGTCCATACCCCATATACAATGGCACTTTTAGGTGTGTATATTCACTGCACTTTTGATTGGGTGGTTACGACAAATTCAAATATATGTCAACTACTGGGCTACAACGTCAACCAACTTCCAATGAAGCACTTAATTTACATGTAAGCTGGACCTGTAACGTTTACATGTATATGCATAAAATACGCGTAGAGAGTCTTTTCTGCATGCCATTAACAAATCCCAGATTATTTTTTAACGACTCCACAAATTTTAGGCAATCAGAAAAACCACCTTTAAGATTCCCCATAACTTTAAGGCAAGAATGCATGCCATCCATGTAGGGTTTTAGATGGGGAGGGCCATAAGTAACACATGGGGTTTCAATGCTGCATTTATTTTTAGACGAACTATTTAATTGTTTCCTTATTTTTTCAGGAGGGGGGGGGGTTCAAATTTATTTATTATTTCATAAGTTTACATTTGTATGTTTCATAACTTTGCAAATCCCAGGAAAGGGGGCCCGTACCACTTACTAACCCATTCCCTACCCCCGGCCCACATTTCGATTCGCGCATGCATATATTATCAAGAGGTTTTTAAAAATAAAAAAATAATACTACAATTTGCAGACTACACTTCCTATCCTGTAGAAGTTAACGTGTTAAAGACCATTTACTCCTGAAATGTTTGTGTGAAGGAGTACAAAGTATATTAATTATGAGTGGGTGTAACGTTATATTTGTTTAAGTCTGCAGTTTTTAACATGAGTTTCGTGAAAAAAAGAAAAAAATCGAAATGGTTATTTTCTGCTCGTTGTGTCAGTATCTGGCTGTATTTTGCTTCTCTAGTAATCTATTTCCGCTAACAGTTATAGCTAGCGATGTGTTTTCACTCAACAAATGCCCTTAATCACGCAAAACGAGCACTGTAAAAGAGATCCCGATTGAATGTTCATTAATTAACCATTCCTAAATAATTCTCATAACTCCCAGTCTTTATACAAAATGCATGCGGTTGCGTATGCCATACAAATAAAAGCGATCGCAATACAGCCCCGAAAATCGATAACTATGCAACTGGTTGTATGGGTGACACGTTAATGAGACATCATTGATACGGCAATTCTCACCTACATTTCATTTTAGCTACAGCTAGCGAAATACATGAAACTCGACCTGTGATGCAATTATTTAGTAAAAAAAAAGGGGGGTGCGAGAGTGTGTTAAAGGTGGGGGGAGGGGGTGTTGCTTTTATATTGAGTGTTTTAATTTCCTAATACTAATAAATTGAAGAGATAATAAATGATATTAATTGAAGATTTAAAAAAAAATCCAATTGTTATGCATACCAATTGTTATTCGATATTGTGGTGAGGGTGACTAAATCAATGGATTCGATTGTTACTCCATAAAGGATTTTCCCCCAGTCTTTTTCTCTCTGTGCGTGTTAATTCCCATAATCCAAAAGCAGCCTGGCTATAGCTAAAAGCGGCGTTTATCCGCTAGGGAGAAATCGGATGGATATCAAATAAGCTGGAATGGGCAAGCACATAACACTGTTTTCAGTGTGGAGGGGCTATATAAAAAGCGGAGGAGACAATCAGCGTTTAACATACGCTCTTTTTTTTCATAGATAGGGCCTAAGAAAAGAAAAAATTGTCTGTTTAGGGTAACACTGGTAAAATAGGTAAGAGTTAGGGATTTGTTTTAAATCATATTTTTTTCTGCATGAGGGCACCAATACAATTATAAAATTCTAAGTAAAAACTATGGTTGCATATCTCTGCCCCCTGTGTGCATGTTATTTTTCTATTAATTATGTGGACATGCAAGATAAATATGTTGACATGCAAGATAGTTATGTGAACATGCAACATAACTATGTGGACATGCAAGAAAACTGCAATCAAATAAGAGTTATAAAAAATCTCAAATATCGCCAACATGTGACATTCAAGATGCTAGATACGCTACCTATTTATGTCGACATGCAACTTATTTATGTTAACATGCAACTTCTTTATGTCGACATGCAACTTATTTATGTCGACATGCAATTTAGTTATGTTAACATGCGACTAAGTTATGTTAACATACAACTTATAAGTTGAATGTCAACATATGTATCTCGCATGTTAACATAACTAAGTTGCATGTCAACATATTCACCTCGCATGTCAACATAAGTAAGTTGCATGTTGACATAAATAAGTTGCATGTTGACATAAATAAGTTGCATGTCAGCATATCTATCTTGCATGTTAACATAAATAAGTTGCATGTCGACATAAAAAGGTAGCATCTAGCATCTTGGATGTCACAAGTGGGCGATATTTGAGAATTTTTGAGATTTTGTATAATTCTTATCTGATTGCAATTTTCTTGCATGTCAACATAGTTATGTTGCATGTTGACATAATTATCTTGCATGTCAACATATTTATCTTGCATGTCGACATATTTGATGGAAAAATAACTTGCACACAAGGGACAGAGATATGCCACCATAAAAAACGGATTTTTTAATAAAAAATAATATGAAAATCACATTCGGATAAAAACAGACATATCTGAAAATGGTAGAATCGGTCATTTTTGTAGGTTAGGTCCGGTTACCCTCAACACATAATATTTATTTAGGCCTAGATATGTATAAGAAAAAAGTATACATTATAAAAAAATTAAGGATCCTGACCCATCCCCCTTGGTAGGATTTTAGATTGAGTGTTCGAATATAGATATATAACAAATAAACCAAACTTTAATAGTATATAATAAGTTTCGTTTTTTTTTTTTGTTTTTTTGTTTTTTTTTTTACAACTTTACAATATTTGACTGAGCATATTCATGCATACACTATTAATATTTTTAAAAAATATTCTCAGGTAGGTACGTGATTTTGATTGTATGAGTTTGGAAAAAGATATTGGTAAGATATTTAGTCCAGAGATTTAACGTTTCGTTAATTGGATTGAATTTCATTGGTCCCTCTTTCCATTGTAGGCCGATCAAGACGCGGCAAATGAAGTGCTGAACCCTGCGTGTCGAGTGTTCGAAACCGCATCTTGTATAACATGTTATCATATAGGCCTTTTTAATTTTTATAATGTCATATGTAGCTAATTGCTTTTTCATGCATAACAATTAAATAATGTTTAAACAAAACATGGCGCCTTATGATATTCTTTGCATATACATATATGGAAATACAATGGTTTGTCTTTTTATAAAATCAAGTGAAGTCTCTGAATACCAGAGAGAGAGAGAGAGAGAGAGAGAGAGAGAGAGAGAGAGAGAGAGAGAGAGAGAGAGAGAGAGAGAGAGAGAGAGAGCTCAATTGGAACTTTTACCATTATTTCACCACAAAGAGAACGTTTATGATCAATCTACAAGTAAATTGTTACATAAATATTTAATGAATCACACTTTCAATAATAACGTTAACATTAATAATGCACGAGTAGAATTTTTTTCTAAAAAAAATGGATTTTAACTACCATTGACTTCATTGCTAAAGGTAGTTATACAGTTTCTCTCTTGATAAACCATTGAACATTACAACCAAATAAAGCACTCGATCCAATATTTTTTCCTCAGATAATGAACGTGGTAGAGCTCAAACTGAATGATATTCAAACTGAATGATATTCAATTAAGCGACATTCCACTGTGACGTAAACGGGTACCTGTTTTCTTTTTTAGGCAATAGTGACGTATCAATTGTATACAAACGACCACGCAGCGAAGATAACCTCCGATCGATATTTCCCTTCCATGTGTCTCTCTTACCACTTCACGACAAAATTTCGATCCGTGACGTCATGGATGCTGAGATGAATATTCAATATTGAGTCTGCCATTTTGGATCCGTAATAGGAAATTTAGTTGACCATATTGTATAATTCTTTCTCCTTCCAACGGGCTGTAGGTACTTTAACGGACCCCAAAAGCATGAGGGAGTGATGAGGGCCAAGATTTGGGGAATTTTAGGGATCATCTTGGGCTTGATTTTGCCCGGGAACAGTTTTAACTACGGGTTTCCGCAGGAATCTGTGTTTCCCTTAGGAACAGTTGGTAAGTGTGGAATCGTGATATTTCGTCTGTGTGAGTTTTGTTTACGAAGAAAAATGAAATCTGGAACGGGTATGGAAAAGAGATAAGGGCCGGTGTACAAATCAGGGACACTCGAATTCAGGTAGTAAAAGTTGTCAATGAGAGGGGAAATGTCAAAAGTCTGTAGGCTGTCATAAACGGAGCCTGACCTTAAATAGAATTATCAATGTGAAATCCCTTAGTTTTTCTGTAAACTATGGGAGAATCACACAGACTGGATGTGATTTTATCACCGTATATAGTTGTAAACAATCTCTCTACACAAAATAAATAAACAATGGTAATATCTACACGTTAAACGATTTTGTATTACTGATATAATAGGCTCAGTACCGACATGCTCCTACTAGCACCACCTAGTGGGTTAACCCTTTAGCTCAGTCGGTAGAGCGTTTGTTTTTAAACTGAAGGGTCCAGAGTTCGAGCCTAGTTGCGGACTTCCTCCTCGTCTATTACATTGCTATTTAATTTTTGAAATATATTGGACCCTTTCATGATAACTGTGGTATCGCTCTCTTGCAGGAAAACTTGATAAATGGCAAAATTTTCGTTGGTAGATAATTGAATGATTTTAAAATTGAACAATTGCAGTCACATCATGATATTTCACTAAACCAACCATATTTCACCAAACCATGTCAACAGTTTAAACTCTGAAGGGATATTTTGTGTTAGTCACTAGTCAGAACACTAAAAGCTAGACCACACTTTCCCCCATCTTTTTCAAATAATCCAAAAACTTCAGGTTAATTCGTGTTTGACTTTATTTCTTAAAAGCCTCCCCATGCACCCACAGTGACCATTGTTACCATGATGGTCAGAACAATTCAATCACTGGTGGTAGAGAGCTCAGGTAGAGCACCTGACTATAGAGATTCTAAGGGGGGTGGGATTCAAATCCGGTCTTTTCCGTCACTATTTCTTCCATCCCATAACATTTGGTTCTGTGCTGACCCCCTGGAACTGACAGGTTAACTCTTGCCAGGGGAATGAAACAGGAATGCTGATCTTGGAGGGCAAATTTCATTAAGGGCTAGGGATGTGATGGTTAGACCAATTTGTTGGTTGTTAGGGCACCTGAATATAGAGAGAGATTCAAGGGACCTAGGTTCGAATCTTTGTCTGGTCCATCCATATTTTTCCCAATCTGATATATACAGCTGCAGGGCCTTTATTGAGTCTCCTAATACAATACAGACACAGACACCCCCCCCCCCCCCCCCCCGACCCGGGCCCAGTATAAGAGAATAATCACTGGGTTAAGTTTCATATTAATATAAATAATCTTTAAAAAACTGTCACAAAATATATCCAAATGATTAAACAAAAAATTGAAACATTTAAAAAAAAACAACAACCCTTCCCATTCTGCACATGATTTTTGATGTGCTGAGTTATTTATATGGAACTAAACCCCCTGGATTATTCTGTAAAAATGGGTTGAGGGGGGTGGGGTGGGGTCTTTTTAACAAGTGCCTGTGAGTATACAGGTACATATATACAACAGTATATATTTACCAATTTTTCCTATGTTATCGTCATTAGCTTTTGAAGAAGTGTTGCTTTGTTTGTTTGTCATGATTTTTCTATTCTGAGGCCTGACTGTGAGAGACAGCTCATTTTTAATCTATAAATATATAGACACCATTCTATACGGTGTTATTCTATTTAGGTTTTAATACGTATTACATGTACATCGAATGTGTGTTAAGAACATTATCCAAAATATCATATAGAGCAGGCCATATGCTATATACTAAACTAGGTTCACTAAATAATTATATGCCTGTGTGAGTGATGATATGTAAGTTCAATATGTACATGTATGTGCAATAGTTGCAGGTCTGTAGCTCCTGGTCTGATAAAAATCATATTGATGACCTGAGATCTAAAGAAAAGAATTTATTAAGGTGGTATGGGACACCTGTCACACCTCCATATTTTGACATGCATCTAATCAAAATAAATGATAAAAATAAGTATATTTTTATAAATTATTTCTTTCTGGAAATTGTTACGTAACAGCGTAGCACAAAGGGATAGAGCATTAAGCAGTAATCTGTAGGTCATGAGTTCGAATCCCGCTGGGGCTTTTATGATTGTTACCTTTCCAAAAAGTTTAAAAACAAATCTTTTCTTGCCAAATATTTAAAATTTGAAAATTCTAAAAGGGTGAATGTGTTTTGATTATTGTGTACTTTATCCACATAAATATCGACAGATGTCCCATACCACCTTTATTTTTGGTTGCAATATTGTCATATTTTTGGTCGTAGAGACCACACCTCTCCTTTTCATCTTCTAAAATTCGACCATGAGTATCATTGCATCTACTAAAACGGTTCCATGTGCACTTTTCCATCATTTTTTTTTCAAGGATAATCCCAAATATCGAGTAACCCATAAATTTCAGCTGGTAATCACTGGTATAAGGCAAGACATCGTGTTTTCCTGGTAGAAATTTTTGATACAAAATCTCCAAGCCTTAAAGGCATGCAAAATAGCCATCAATATTAATTTGAGTAACAAGTGAATCATAGGTTTACACAAATGTGTAACTTCGATAATCATGCATTTAATCAGACAGAGAGGAATCGGGTTTCAAAGGAATTCAATAATTATAAAGTTTGAACAGTTACATTGATGTTAGTACATTTATTCAGAACATGTTTACAGAGAACATGCATATGCTTGTAATGAATTTATGCAATGATAAATCGCAGTGAAATAAGTTTCATTCTTTTAATCTTATAATGTTTTATAGTTAGGTGATTTAATACAGCACATTCTCTTCTCATGAATACAGGGAAATTATTCACCCACATTTTATTTTTGTCCCATCAGCAGGTGAATTTAGACTAGGCAAATGCGTCAAGCATTCTGAATTAAAACTGTTGATTAGAAAGAGTAATCTGTAACACAACTGTGTCTGGGTGAATTCAAGACATAATGGGCAAAATTGTTTGAAAGTGTATATGTAGAAGGCTGAAAAAATATGGGATGAAAATAACGCTGTATACTGTATGTAACATTCATAAGGAATCAAATTTTTTGTCTCTGGCACTTTGCTATTTATAAACAAATATAACTGTATCTCTCTGGATCAAATGAAGAAAAATGACATATTCCTCCATCTTTTATATCCCCCTAACACTGCAATATTGGCTTAGCTTTGTCAAAAATGTAAAATTTACGGGGGCAAATGGGTTTTATGCTTTATTTCTACTTTCGGGCCTCAATCCAATGTCCAATTTAGCTTGTCAGCCCAAGTCCTTTATGTAAGTCACAGAGTGCTCGACACCTGTAAACAAATCAAAGACGATCGAGGTCATTCAACTTAGAATAGGCATTAGAATCGTGTGCTGGAGGGGGTGGCTGATGGATAAAAGTGACTCAATAAAGATTGGAGCTTGTTTTCGTATAGTAAAAACAATCTGAGTGTGATGTTAAACGACTGGACAAACAATCAATGAATCCAGTTCATTTCACTATCATAATCCATTATCCACCACATGCCACTAGCAGTGTACAAATTAATTTGAATTGATTTATTTTATGTTGAGTGCCAGGACGGTGATTACAAGAAATAGAACACAATAAACAAAACAGCTGGGGATTATTTTTTCCTTAAATACATATTGTTATCCCTAAACAAAATCTACAATACCTAGAATATGCTTCCTACCGCCTTTAGGGAAAAATATGAATTTCAAAACTTTGTCACTGATTCACGTAAACAAAAGCTCCTGTCGTATTCAAACAAAGGATCTTTGAGTTAGTAGTCTGTGACTCGGTATTCACTTACCTACAAATTAAAATAAGTCATATATGATAACAATTTCAAAATTATATATTTAAAAAAATCTTATGGGGTGTGGAGAACCCTTTTTAAATCATACGTTGTTTACTGCCTACCTGGGTAAGAAAATTGCTGATCTGAGATTTTTTGTCACCTAAAGATCTGTGAGCTTCGAGAAAATAATTCCTTTCTAATAATTGAAACATCAATACCTGGGCGGTGGAATACCATACGGTCTATGTAAGGTTAACAAACAGAAGGATTGGCCCTGTGCTTTGCCTGTCCGTTTCGTTATATGGATCGGTCCTTGAGCTATAAGTGTGGTGGTTCTTCCCTAATCTTAGGATGAAAATCAATCATCAAACTTATTTTTGTCTTTTCAAGGATAAATCTGCTTGGTCCTCTTACTTTTATCTCAACTTGTTGTGAAAAGAAATTTATTAAGAGGGCTGGATAGTCTTTGCCATCTGTGAGTGATCTTCAAGTCTCCTTAAAAAGAAGAGCTCTGTAAAAAGATATAAGGAAAATATTCGTATTTTAAACCTTAAACATTTGGAATTTTTCTTTACTAAATGATAATTCATGGCTAAAACAATCAGATATGGAATTTTAAGGTAGACCTGATTGTCAATTTGTTGACCATGCATGATCTTGCCTTCTTAAGTTATGGTTAAGGAGATTGAGGAACTTGTGGACCACCTTGCCTTAATCTTATTAATAAGTTGTGTTTTAGGAGAGGCATGTAAATCATGTGTGGATTCAGTAAATTGGGGTTTGAAATATATTTATATTTGCCTGGTGGGGGGGGGGGGGGAGGGGGAAGGGGGGGGGCATATTGTTGGTAATTTTATTATGTAAATTTAAGAAACCCCCAGTCCCCCTCTAGATCCAGGCATTGGGAATTTTTCATTATAAGATGGTCTGACATCAGCAGATTAACTGTTTGCTCTCCCGCACACATATCTGGGTTCTTAGGTGTAGGAAAATTGATTTTTGTGAATTGCACGAGGAAAATTTAATTTCAAACCTTAATTTTCTAATTAAATAAGATATAGATACAAATTTGAATCTGCAGATTACTGAAGAAAATTTCAGTGGAAGAATATGAATTAAAAAATAGTATGTCTTTAAATAATTTCTAAAAACAGCAGAAAATTATTTTATTATGTTAGATAGCATGATGGGTAAAAAGTATTTAAGACAAAAAATATGCAATCTTGGATAGAAATTATGACTTTCAAAAATGTGAATAAAATCCCTAGACGGAGTCGGAACTTATGATCTGCTGTTCACATTAAGCCTGATACTTTAACCAAATTGATCGATCGATGCAAACAATTAAAGAAGCTAAGTAACCGTCAGATCTACCTATAATTTTGAAACAGGATTTGTTTAGTTATAAACTATTATTTAGTAAAGAAAAAAATCCATATTTTATCTTTTAAATTTAAGTAATATATCCTTTTATTTTATATAGAGCTCTTCTTTAAAAGGAGATCAATGCAGTCTGAAAATGGCCGCAACTATTGAGCTCTCGATCTTTACAAAACATTTAAATTGCCATCTTTTGATGTAGTGTCTTAAAAAGTACAAGTCGTGATGTAGTGAGGTACCTTAATTAAGCAAATATCATCATTGAGGAAGTGCTGTATATGGCTACAATATATATACATAATGACATCCAAAACTTCAAACGCATTAATGTTGACTAAATTGATATGTCTAACAATTAGATACCTATTTATTAGAATATTTAATAGAACAGTACTCTATTTATGTATATATATTTATATATATTCTTGAGATGCCTATTAAGATACAGGTATAAAAAAAATCCATTTTAGAAAATTACGCAAATGTTTATTGTAGTACATTAAAAACCTATTTTTAAAGAAAAACCGTCGATTTGAAATTGAATACCATTAATGAATGGGATGTCTCAATAATTTCCAAACAAGCCTTTGTATTTCACACTATGCCCTTGGAAAAACAAAGCTAGTGTGGGCAGATGTAACATGCTAAAAATTTATATCCAATTATATTTTTTCTACTGCCTCTAACTGCATTTTATGAAATGTAAAGCACAATTAGACGATACTAATGGCGTTTCAAAGTGTTATCTTGAACTTTGAGTGTAGGATTTTAATCTCATTCATAGGATTGTGTAGGAGTTATAGGTTAAAAATCAGCCTTAGATGAGCAGCATTCAAGCCTGAGGCTGTCATATTTGCTAGGACGCAGACATATAAATTTGCTCATGTTTCTGAATGGTGGAGGCATGCAAACATAAAAAATACAATTATAGCCTCTTCAGAATATATCTTGTCATTTAAGGTCAAGATGTAGTAAATGAAAGGTGCCTACAGGTTAATGAAATTCAGGATATAAATTCTTTTAATGATGCTTCATAACAATATCTTTGTTTCATAGGGAGTAACGGGGCTTAAATTTTTGATAAATACAATGAAAAATCATGTTTTAAACAAACATTTTCTATGAAATATGATGGATAAAAGTAACAAATCTCGGAGTTTTGTCCATTTTTGACTAAGGCCTAACAAAAAATAGGTTTGTTTCCACTTTCCCGACTGACCCTAACTTAAACCCGCTGACCCCTAAAAAAATTTCTGAGTTTTTTCGTAAATTTCCGTTTTTATCCGTTTTTTGTTAAAATTTCGGTTTTTTCCGATTTAAAAATTTATTGTGTCCTCTAAATTTAAGTCGTAAAAACGCTTATAGAACTTAATTAGATGTCATCAGTGTTGTGTAGATGTTTGTTATTTACAAACGGCAGCACATGTCGTGACAGTTGAGCTCAAGAAATGTTCCCACCAGCCGGGGAAAAAGTTCATCAGATCATTTTCCTCTGGACTTTCATTAAGTCAAATATGATGGAGATGGAGAGAAAAAAAAAGCCTACCTACCAACCCTAATTTTTTCAGCCTGAAAGCAGAAACAAACCTATTTTTTGTTAGGCCTAATGAAATATATCTAGATTGCCTACAGTGTCTCCAAAAAACGGCATTATACAATCCTTTTTAAAATGATGTCAAATTGAACATAGGTATCGGGATTACTTTCTCGTGATTAAATATAGAATGTCAAAATACTGTTTTATTTTCTACATATTTCCTTTAAAGCGTTTAATTACGGGAAATGATTTAGCAAATTAATTATGACGTCATAATGGTTCTAGCACCAAAAAGACAATCTGGAATCATTTACTAGATCTTGACCTTAAAAATATATGTTATGTTTGATGTGCAGTTTCAACACTGTTGTAATGAGGAAGTTGAACACAGTGAATGCATTTTCCAATGTTCTGGTAAGAAAGGAAAGTAAAGCAACAAATACTAGGAGCATAGTTATAGAGCAGTATAGACAAGTACATCCAGTTAAAGATACGAACAGTAAACATGATTATAGCGAATTCATGCTTACAGCGATATTACTGTAGATTCCTTATTAAATGCGAGGAATTAATATCCGCGTAAAATCGCGAGAAGCACCTTTCGCGGATTTTAATATCTCGCCATTATTTTTTGAGAGTCAAAAACCATAAGAAATAGAGAAAAAAAAAGTTCCAAGTTCGTGATTTTATGTTCCCGTGAGTTCACTGATACCAACCCGCGGGATCGCGGAATTAAGTACTTGTGTAAGATAAGGAATTAACAGTATATCATTCTCCTCATCTTAAAATTTTAAAATAATTTTATCAGATCATATACTGTACTGGTGTGCGACCAGTTCTCGCTGAGTACCATTTCTCGCCAGTACATTGTGACGTCATTTTTCGTCTATAATTTTATGTGTTGATAAGATGACGTCACAATGTACTGGCGAGAAATGGTTCTTGGCGAGAACTGGTCGCACGCCAGTAGATTCCTTATTTTATGGGAGTACTTAATTCCGCAATTCAACCATATAGCATCAATTTGCGAGAATATAAAATCGCAAACACCAAATTTTTATCATAGTTTCCAGCAAAGCATGATTTTTACTAAATCCTCAAAAATTGCATGATGCCCTTGAAAAATGCGGAAAACAGTAATGTGAGTGAATTAATACTTATAAATACAGATTACTTGTAGTCAAAAATTTTATTTTCACAAGCCATCCCGCAAGTAAGACTTTTTGGATGAGGATAAATATCAAAGCTAACGGGCCTTGGAGAACTTTATAATACATGTACAAATGTACTTATTTTATACAGACATGGTAAATGATGTAACAGTTTGATTTATGATAAAAACACTATTAAAGTTGGTTTGTTTAATGGCTAAAATATGCTAAAACTAAACCCCTATTGCTTTGATATTCAATCACATGATCAAACGCTTTTATTGAAACTTTACCTCCTGCAATTATATCAAACAACCTTCGATGTAGTGAGAATCTTGTAACCAAGCTAGAAAAAGACAAATGATAGACTTCTATTTCTCGCTGTCGCTAGTGAATTATTGATATGATTCTACTTAATTGTAACTTAACTGTGCTGGGCAATCTGGTTCTAACTTGTGCACTGGGATGCATGGGCATCAGATTTTGTTCATTAATTTTTCATTCAAAAAAAAGGAGAATTAATGCTGTTAAAAACTCATGAGCATGCTTTCATTGATATACAATCTGATGTGATCCCATCTCCATTTTTTTTTGCCTTCAAAGGGTTTTTTTCAGTATGAAGTTTTCGTATTGGTATAATTCACAACATTCTAGATCTAGGTAATTACACCCTTAAGAGGGCTTGATGATTAATTGTGGCCATTTTTAAGCTATTTTAGTCACCTTAAGAAGAAGAGCTCTTTGTATGAAGATATTGGGAATTTAACATTCAAATTTCAAAGCTTAAATTCGTGAAATTTTTCTTTACTAATTAATATACAGTAGAAGAACATATTTTCGTATGGTCAAAATTTCATTTTTTCTAAACCAAATAAAGTTTCGTTGGCTATCAATTTCATCATATCGGAATCTCTTTGTATTCATCAATACTTGGGTTAAAAATTCATCATGGAATTATAATTTCGTTGGTTTATACTTTCAACGAAAATATCAAAATTAAATTTTCAACAAATATTTCTGCTTTTACAGTGTGTGGAATCATTAGATTTCGTGATGGCTCAATTTTTCATGGAATTCGTGGGTACCTTTTATCCACGAATTAACATCCTCCACGAATTAATAAAATAAGGCAATAAAGTCATATTTCCTTTTGTAGGTATACGAGAATAAACAAAATTACGTCCCCATGAACCTGTAAAATTTAAGTAATTCACGAAAATTGGCTCCAATGAATTTAATGATTCCACAGTATATAAAACTCATATCAATAAATTAGATGCAGATCTGATGGGTTATAATTTGTTGATCACCATCTAGCCTCCTTAAGGTACATGTAGTTCACTACATCAGGGCTTCCACTTTTTATAATGTATACATTATTCATTTATGTCTTGAAAGGGCGGTTTAAATGCTTTTAAAATTGTTTGTCTACTGATTGATTTAATTGAATATCATCATAGCTCACTGGTTAAAGTATCAGGCTTGTGAACCATGCACAGATCCAGAACTTAAATCCACCTAAGTGTATTTTTTAACTTACTGAATTAAAGTTGATAATTCCCCCAAAATTGCTTATTTTTTGCCAACTTGACTTAAATACTTCTTTTGCTTTTGCATCATAATATGTGCTATTGTTCATGATCAAGTCATTTTCTGCTGATTTGAGAAACTATTGGAAGGTATAGTGAACCACCTTAAATTTCTTTGAGTTAAAAGTGGCATTTGAATATTGATCTATGTCCTTGACAGGGAAGTCAGGATTTGCCGTATCTGTACTGGTTATAGGAAGTTAAACTTTCCAGAAAATGGCAGCAGACATCAATTTTGATTGATTGAATGGTTGCAACTTAAGTGGGGTTATGGCGATATTTCAGCCCCGTTTTATTGGTATAAATATCGTTGCGTCATAGTTTCTGAGGCGTTAGGAAGTTGTTTTGCAGTTATTCTCATTCATCTTATTTATTTTTGAACAAACAGAGATGTTTGTCGTGCCAAGATGTTTTTAAACTTGAGACGGAATGGAATTGGCAAAAACGAATGATTTATGAGATTTGGGCTGCAGTTATTCCAGTTTGCGTGAAAATGAAGGAACACAATTTGGGATGTGTACCACAGTTTGTGAGGAAAATAAGCTAGTTGTTGTTTTCGTAATCCTTTCGAATTTAGTGTACTTGATCTTGAACTTCAGGGTTTTGTATATTTTCTGCTGTTTCTTGGTCTCTTACTTGATTAAAATTATGGACTTTTGCCTTTATGTTCAATTTTCCAAGTTTAAAAATAATCTATTTAAAATTTTTAATAAAATACATTCAGTTGAGAAATGTTCCAAACATACCTTGCTAAACTTTGTTCTTTGATTGAAACCTCATTTTAACTCAACAAGTTTCTTATTAGAAAAAATGGGTAATATGAGGGAAATTATGTACCTTTATTGGGAAAAGTGATGGAGTAATCATCTTGGCAACACAATCACATAAAAATATATCAAATGCAAAGCTTCAAAGGAAATATTTTTTGCACCAACAAAGGGAGCTTACTCAATAATTGCATGCTGCTGCAACAATTATTTTCCCTGCCTTTCGATAAAAAAAGAACTTGTTCAGACAATGATCTGAGGTTTCTTTCTTTTCTACATCATATTCCTGGCCCCACACAACAATATAAGGCACCAACAAATCATTAAATTTACCTGGTAATTATATAGATTTAATGAAAAATTCAAATGCAACTTCTTGTCTGCACTCAGTTAATGGTAGCCTGAGGAATTTTAAAGATAACATGCAATCTAAACAACAGAGTGTGATTAATATGTTATCAAACCATTAGATCCCACAGGTATATTGTACGGTTTGGCCTCAGGTAACATTGGTTCACCTGGGTTCAATTGTACTGTATACAGAATTTTTTTTTTGCCCCATGTTTCTTTGCTCTTCCACACTTGCAAAACGGTTTCACCTCATCTTGAATTTGCCCAAACACAGTTATAGAAAAATGGAGATTAAATTTAATAAAAGCTAGGATATTTGAACTTTCCAATTATAGTTCGAAATTTGCCGCTGACAACAAGGGCGAATAGGGAATACCTCTATTTCCTAAATGGCACCTGTCTTTTTATTAGACCTTGAAAACTCAGGTGACTTATATGTATCCGTAATGGAAGAGGCAATGGTATTGTGAAGGACTAACTGTCCTAGCCTTGACAGTGGCTGAGCTCTGAGCATTTCTAGGTTACAGTAAAACACGCTTATAACGAACTCCCAGGGATGGATGATTTTACTGCGTTGTAAGCGTAAATCGTTATATCTGTCAAGTTTACAACATGTAAAAAAGTCTCAGGGGAATGAAAATCACTTCGCTGTAAGCGTCAATTCATTATAAGTGTGTTCACTATAACCGTGTTTTACTGTATTTATCAAACTTGTAATCAAGATTTAAGAGGGCTGGATGGTTGTGGTAGTTTAAGGAGTATTTTGATCTCCTTGAAACGAAGAGCTCCATTCATAAGAAAAACAATATTTAGATTTTTTCTTTGCTAGATATTATAGTTAAAGCAATATGAGCTGTATTTTTTTAGAATTTTATTTTGCTACATAAACCTGCTAGTATGATAAGTCTGAATGTAACCTAAACTTTCATGATAAATAACTTTGAAAAAAAAATCATTTAATTTTGCCAGAAGAAAGATTTCTGTTTTAAAGTATTCATAGCAGATCAATTTTTGTACAGGACGACAATAATTCGATTTTGCTCCAATTAAGGCTTCTTAACGGCTTTTCCAAAAAAAATAAAGCTAACAGAAATTTAAAAACCATGATAATTTTTGTCATTCTAGCAGAAAAAACATTTTTGTAGAAAAAAAAATTCAACATGAAAATTACAGCTCATATTGCTTTAATGGCCAAAACTATGATATTTAAAATTCTTAAGTAGATCATCTTTGCTAGCCAAAGGTTTTTTGGTCCTTTGTAATCCACTCCCCTTAAAACCATGGCAGATTTCATTACGAAAAACTTGATGTTGCTTTGGCTCTATAATCTAGCAAATAACCAGAGTTGTGCCCATTGCAAATTCACACTTTAATCCAGTGAATTAACTTGACATAATTACAAAGACACTATATCTACAAAGCATGTACGTGTTTTAAATGTTGCAATTTGAGCAGCTGCAGCCAATCATAAAAAAAAACTTAATTGTCACCAAGTTTTCGTAGAGAAATCTGCCAAGGGATTATGGGGAGCAGAGTGGACCAAATACTGCATGGCCTACCTCTCGGCCTGCAAAGAGGAGGATATATAAATTTGATATGGGTACCGTAATTTGTTGACCATCCAGCGTTGTTAAAAACTGGTTTTTCTTAAAAAGAACGGTGAACCATATATTTGCCTGACAAAGAAATAGTTCATTGCTCTGTGATGAGAAATGATTGCTCAGCTGCCTGAACATGAAGATTTTGCCTGAATGCAGCAATCAACATCAATCTGACTGCTTATGCAGCTTTTATGCATTCTCCCACTACCAGTTCGATAAGGCACAGACAATCAACGATTAAAAATGACCTCAGCGGCATCTATAATAGCACCCATGGGAATCAATCTGTAGGAGAAAGTCATTTTACCTAGAGTGATAGGACTGCAAGTGGAAGAATCCTGGAGACAGTTGTAAGATCAATTCAGTGTGGGTTCTGTTGTTGCTTACTCCCCTATGAACTGCATGCCACTTTTAAGGCAGACTCTTATTTATAAATGCATAAAAAACCCAGACAATTCGAAGATTGAAGCAGTGCATATTCAGTTACTGCCTAACTTCCCTACAAAGGCTTGACACCTCTAAGGCACTGATTCTTATTGACTTTGATATATAAAGGGCAGTTGATGACCACCCCCTTACAAAACTGCCTGCCACCTTTTAAGGTAGCTCCATACTCGTAATATTCTCTGAGGAAAGTTGAAAAACCGAACTGGTTTCGACTTAATAGACTTAAATGTCATCAATTGTTAGAAAAAATATACATGTCATCACACTTTTTGAGATGCGAGATAAACATAAACTAAAGCATATTTTAGCATTAGAAAAACATATTTTTTTTCTGTTAAAAGTAAAATCCTGTAGGCAGAAATTTGTTTTTCATGTTTAATTTTCATGTCAACTTTATCAGAAAACTAAAATTACAAAAATATTTAAAAATTAATCGTTGGAATAAGAAACACTATAGCATTTAGACATACAACCGAGAGAAAAGTCAGAAAAAGAGTTATTTCCCCTTTGCATAGATAAAATATATAAAAATTTGGAAATTTAGTATATAATTAAGTGCGAAAATATCTTTAACCTACCAATAATTCTAATTACATCCATGTGATTATATTCACATAAAATAAATAAAACTATTTTGCACAATTTTTAAAGAATTCAAAGTTTTACAAAAAAGTGTGACGTCACAGAACACTGGATCTACTTTAAACAGATTCTATTTACAACATGTAAAGAACAGACACACTGGGAGATTGAAGCAGTGTATATTCAATTGATGCTCATCCCCTTTTTGTAACAAACGGCTTGCCACCTAAGGCAGACTCTGGGCTTTACAAAATATAAAGAATTTAACAGACAATTGGAAGACAGATATATGGTGTATTTTCAGTTGATCGATGCTTACTTCCTTACAATTGATTGGGAATTGCCTGCCACCTTAAAGAAGACTCTTATGTACAATTATGTATAAAGGGTATTTTTCTCTGAAATAATCAATTGTTAAAGAATTTTTGATATGCACTGGCAGCATCCAATTGCTGTCTGTCCCTCTTGTGTGGCTGCTGGCCAGTAAATGTGATTGAAAGTTGATTGACATTGCCTTCAGCTCTGCTGAGTGATTATTGGAATGTAGGGGATCTGTTGACTCTGTCAATATGTAAGACACACACACTTTATTCAACCTATTACTGGTTATCTTAAGTCTTATGTCCTTATTAACTACTAAAGGTTTTAATATTTGCAATCACTGTCTTTCCTCCTATTAAATTGCATTGATTGATTTGAGTTACCAGTATATTTATACGCATACCACAGAAGACCCAATTACCAAATCTGGTGCATTTGAATACAACATCCTTCAATATTTCTGATAAACATTTCATTGATTTAAATATTTATTAACAGTTAAATGAATCCAATTTATTAATGTATTATCATACCAAAGGTTAATCCATCAGTTAACAGAATGAAAAAGTTAATATGTAATTTGAATTTATAGCATCATGCACTATTTTTGTCCGCGTACTTTGGCTGCTCCAATCATTCTTCCGTTAATGGCACATAACTTTGTAGAACAAGGCAGAGATTTTGAAAAATATTAAAGGAAAAAAAGGTCAAAAATGTAAGTAAAAGCATTGAATCATTATTTTTTTAAAGATTTGGTCTCATAACTGCAATGGTGTGTGCAAACAAATTTTCATAACATGCTAGCGACACAATTTGATTAATTTCTATGCACACACCATAATGATTCAATGCTAAAAAAAAATTATTCCCTATTCATGTAGTATGCAGTTAAAAAAACAATGCAAGATTTTAGAATCTGCAGGGGAAACATCCAGCGAATTTATGTGGATATTAATTCCTCACAAATAATGACTCAAAATTGAATTTACAGTATCTGAAAAGAGAGATAACTTCCACTGAGGGAATATTATCCCAGTATAAAACCGTCTTAATGTGGCGATTTCTGTCAGAGTATGTGGAATTGTGGGCATTTTAATTATGATTTAGATGATTATTATTGCAATAAAATTATAAGATTTCATCAGAGGATGGCTAAAAAAGATGGAATTTTCCTTAATACTAGGCTTAAATTAAGGTCAGATGCAACAAACAAATAATCTTTCAGGGAAATTAAATTACGTAAAATTGAGGAACATCTCAATTTGTCCTTAAGCTGTGAATTGACCACCTGTATTACAGGTTTTGGGAATTTTGATCCAACTGTGTAACTTACTTGTATTAAGGCATGACTAATAATTAGGTTGTGCTAAGACATTAAGTACTTTGGAATCATTAGAATTTCGTGGTGGCTCAATTTTAAATTTGCCCCAATGAATTTAAATGATTCAACAGTATATAGTTTTGATTTTAATTTTCTTGAATAGTAAAATCACCGCTCTCACCTTTTAATTAGACTTGATATTCATGGATTAACGAGAAATCTTGAATATGGCCTATAATCATTTAATTAAGTTATCTTTCATAAATACTCTTCCTATTATTGAATTTAATTTGAAATTTGTCAATAATGATTAAATCAGAAATGTGCATAAAATTCTTTAACATTAATGATATGAGAGAGAGAGAGAGGAGAGAGAGAGAGATTTTCAACAACTGGGTTAATTAATGTGCAGGGATTTGTAGAAGTGGAATTAAAAAGACAGAAGAATTATTTGATCTGTCTCCCAGCAGATCGCACAACAAGAAATAGATCACTGCCAATTAAAAGCCGATCAATACTTGTCCGTGGAGTCACAGCAGCGTTTACAATGGATGAGTTTATAGTGAAGTTATAAGTCATTCATCAGATGTTGGTGCTATTATTGGAGGGAATGGGGAGGATTGGAGCATTGTAGTGCAGAGATTTGATGCTAAAGCAGTGTCGGAATAGCCTCCAGGGGGAACGGATTCAGCAATCCAACGGATTTGATAAGCGCGGATGCCTCTGAATTTTATATTTTTATTGATTTTTCTGGTTTTACAAAAAAAAGGTTTATGAATTGTCATAGTCTTGGTTCTGCTGTATTCATAAAATTAAATTTGTTGAAATTTGAATTTGAAAGTTGATCAGATGAATCGTGCTCATTCATCTTGATGTAGGATTGTTTAGTCATGCGGCTGATTTGAGTACTCGATAATACATGTACAGTAGAACACGCTTAAAATGAATTGACGCTTACAGCGAAGTGAATTTCATTCCCCAAGACTCTATTTCATGTTGTAAACTTGACGGATATAACGAATTACGCTTATAACGAAGTTTAATTGCCCGTCCCTGGGACTTTGTTATAAGCGTGTTTTACTGTATTTAAAAATTCAGAAATAGAGTTAAAGTTTAGACAATTCAGATTTTATGATAATTTTTTTTTTTGACAACCACAAATTTGAAAATTCAAGTTGACTTTGTTATAAAATTTCAGTAGACCAACTAATATTTAAGGTGACAACCCACTGAAGTTTTGAACTCGACAACCAATTAAGGTTGAATAACACATCATCACAAAATGGCTGACCGCTGATCGAAACGACATTTCGATTTATTAAAAGGATTTTATGAACTGAGACATGTAACTTACCGGTACTCCATATCCGAGTGGATAAATTGTCGGACTTGTGATCCGTACATCCCGAGTTTGAATCCCGCAGGGGCTTTTGTTGTTACTTACTGAAATAATTATTTTAGATATTCATTTTTTTTATCCCCAAACTGCAAATTTTTCACTAGTTTGACATTTGTACAGTTTATTTATCATCATATTTTTCATTATCGAAAAATTTCCTGTTGATTTGAGTGAATTTTTCCAGGTGGTTTATTCCACCTTAAATGGTAATTCTGATCAATAAATAATATGAAAACTGATGGTAAACGATATTTTCCAGGGCAAAAGCCAAATCTATGTTATGAATGAATAGAACTCCAGGAAATAAAAAGATTCATAGAGAACATTGCTGATGATTAAATTTCACTAAGTTAATGTGTTTGAATTCTTCCCATAATTCTAACCTACGCAAGCAGATCTGCATGGTATCCTAACTTTAACATTACCGAGTCCGTGAGTTTGATGAGACGACTAATTTTATTATAACTAATGAATACCATAAGTTTTTCAGTGTCAACTTTTGACCTTCGAGAATTATGAGGAGATTAAATCCATTGTCTCCACAGACACAGCTGGTATAGACGAGCAGCGCTTTTGATTTTTGAGATATCAAAGCTCGTTTTTGTCTTTCTTTGAAATTGGATGCCAGTCTTGGAGGGATCTAAAGAATTCATTCTACTAATTAAAATGTACCCCAGGTTTCCATTGTAATGGGAGAATTCCGTTCTCCTTTTGTAAATCAAACTGCTAATTATAACGGTCTGGTAAGGGTTGTAGATATACTATTAACAAAAAGGAAGACTTTTTATTAAGTCTTATTGGAATACTAGTATAAGATCTGGATTATTTTGTCCCACATTTATCATTCTGATGCAGTTTATTATGTCAAGAATAGGTGGGATGTTCAGTGTGTGTTTTCTTTTAATCCTGTGAGAAAAGGTCAATTATTTATAATACCGGTAGGTAAAATCATATTTCCATTGAGAACAAGTGCCCCCACCCTCTTCCCAGCCCCCAGCCCCCCCCCCCCCCCCCAAAAAAAAAATCAAAGTACTGAAAGTACTGTTAGACGGTGGCGCCGTTTGAAAGTGGCATATTACACGTATGGAAATTATTGTTGTCGAAAATCCACAGCCAGCAACTCATACATGTACTAGCACAACTAGTCGTGAGTTACTCACATGGATAATTATGTGGAAATCGTAGTTGTGTTCACAATCCACACTTTTTAAATGTTCAGTCTCTTTATAATCGTCATCTTTTGGGGAAAACCCATAGTAGCCTTTGTAGTATAGAAGTTTGTATCTATATGTTTGTATCTATATCAGTTGACATTAAAACTCCGTTTGAAAGACTCATTAAATATGTGGGTTGCCACCACATATTGAATGAATAAATCAAATCCAAAGTGATTTCATCAGAGTGCGCCAAAATATTTGATTGTATAAAGAAGGGGAATTTTGGTTTTTTCCCTTTTGACCTTTGGGTTGACCCCGCAAAGGGGAACAACTTTTGAAAAGTGTGGAGTGGACTATTGTGCTTTAAAGCTATTGTAGATTTCTCAAAGTAACGAGAACAAATAAAGCTTTGGTATGATAAAATACTTATCAAGATTTTTACTGACTATTTGGGCATACATGTAGTATGTTTATTGTCCCTCTCGACAGCATTTTTTTCTCAATTTCTTCACAGGGAAAAAGTTGCATCATCACACTTGCTTGTGGACCATCACACTTGCTTTTGTCCTCATAGTCAGTTAAACATTTAGGTGTATAGAAAACGGAATGGTTTGCAAGAACCTGTTTGATAAAACTGGTATTGCTTTTGGAATGCACGTCATCATGAAACAGAAGAGTCAGTCAATATTTTATCTTCGACTGTAGTGGATTATTTCCATTTGCTCACAACGAAAGTGAATAAAAATTTGAGAAAAAAATATAATACAATATTCAGTCGCGGCAGTTTCATTACTCAAAGTTTTAAAGTTCATTTGTCTTATTGTATTTAGCTATAGATTTATTCAAATCATTTGAATGAATTTGGGAAAGTCACATGTATATTTTATCGCTTCTCAGTACACTTTAACACGCATAATTAACTTGCTACATTAAACCTTTCTAGTAAACTTACAAGAAATATAGATTAATTATTTAAAATAAGTTTAAAAAAAAAAAAACCAAACAAAATCCAAGTTAAACGCATGTTTTTCCGACCGTACAGCTGTGTATATAAATTTCATTTTATTCTTTGCATGTACTATAGTCTTTACAATAGATCTAGGGTCTGCAAATCCCGGCAATTTTTCCGGAAAGCTATAGTTCTGTAGCTCAGCAGAATACTACAGTCATCTATGAAGCACCTTTAGTTACCTTTTACCGTCATGTTTCATTATTTATCACAAATATAGCATGGATGTATACGCTACAGCCGATGTAGCATTTCGTTGAGTGATGACACTTTCTAACCTGCTCGCCTATTTGTAAATGGAAACAAATATCGAAGAAAGCTCATTAAAGAGTTGTACTCGCAAGTTAAAAATTATTTGAGAACAAAAGAGGCGATATTTACGTACATGTGTAAATAATGTTATCTGTTTGCGAAAAAATCCCCCAAAACCAAAGGAAAGGTTCTCTAGTAGCAGAGACGGGCGCATATGGATTAAAGTCACAGATTGTACTTCGCTCATCAAATTGCGTTATTTCAGTTTAGTGTGAAAAATTCGTTAGAAACTGTTAATTGAACAAAATTATGATATCTTTCATTACCGTTCACAATGTACCATAAATGTATATGGAATATTGCATGAGTTGAACCGATTGTTTTTTCTCACAAAAAAAGCTAGCGTTTGCTGCAAATAAATTAAACAATTATATCGAAATATATTTACATTTTCCAGTGTCTTTGCCTGTGATAACACTATATATCGATTTTGTACTATATAACCCATAATACAAATGACGCCAAATTGAGGCGCCAGCGGGGTTTGCTTATTTATTTAGAGATACCGTGGTTTCATCAATATTCGTTGAATACCAATTTTCGTGGATTTCGTTGTTAAGTTGATCCACAAAATTAATGTTCATTGAAGTTCAATATTAACTAACAATTTGTATTGATAGGATCATTGGCCACGAATTTATGTATTCTTGAAACTAAGGTTTTCAGAAAATCCACGAAAACTGATACCCACGAAAATGAATGAAACCACAGTACACGAGCTGACACGCCATGAAATCCATAAGACGTTTTTACAGCATGTCTTTAATCCCTTATTTGCTTACAAAAAATCTGAACTGAAAATCTTTGAAACATCGTAAAATTTTGTTTGTTTATACATGTGTACATGTAAAATGGCGACTTCATTTGCACGTGAATTTTACAATCCGAGGTCGATCGATTACAGTGTTTGAGAGAAATTCAGCAGCAAGTAAAGCGTCAACATCAGTAGTAAATATTGTCTGATGAATATTGAGGTGCCTGTATTAAAATTAATGTTCCTACAGACTGAGTGGGTTACAAAGTACGGTAAATCACAGGATAGTCCAAAATTAAACACATTTGTACCGTAAATTTCAAGTTTTTTGTATGTTAAAAAAACACATGCACACTTGTAGAAGAAAGTGTGCCATTGATCGGTTAAAGTTCAATAAAATGTAATTTATCTAATATTTATCGTCAGTATCTGTTGTGAATTCTTTAGAATAAGCTACAACAAAATAAATATTCTGCCTCAACTAAAATTAATGCGTTGAAAATTAATGAATTTATCGATGAAGCATACTTGCTGAAATAGGAAATGGCAAACCTGTTTAAATAGTGTGTTTCTGACAATTGTTTACATCATAAAACACATGCAAGAAGCGATTATTATGAGATCTCTTAGCAATTTATCGCAGTGATATAGTTTATGCAGTCCTGATACAGAGTTAAACGTCACAACTGGCAGTTGGTGCATAAATTATCGATACCGCGTAAGCAGACAGGGTAACGGCTCATTTAAAATAAAACACAATTTCATAAATTATTTAAATATATGTACAAAATGATTAGCAGCTATAGCGTGCGACCAGTTCTCGCCGAGTACCATTTCTCGCCAGTACATTGTGACGTCATTTTTCGTCAATAATTTTATGTGTTGATAAAATGACGTCACAATGTACTGGCGAGAAATGGTACTCGGCGAGAACTGGTCGCACGCCACCAATAGTGCTTAAAATATCTGATAAGATTAAAATTAGTTATCAAACTGTAAAACGACACATAGATAAAACATTGCGTGTAACACTGCATACCTAACAGAGTTATCGTTCCTTATCCGCTAGGGTCCCCGTGAGAACTACTCTTCCGGTCAGGACCGTAGCAATAGACCGTGGCTATTTATAGCCACCGTCTAAAAATTGATACAGAAATTATACAGATACTATATACAGGGTTATTTTCGCCCCATGTTATTTTTGCCCTTTTTCACTAGTGAACGGTTTCACACCATCTTGAATTCACCCAGACAAAGATGTGTCTTATATAAAGAGGGATTATGGTATTTGAGACATTGGAATTCGCTCAGTCTTAAATTCAGCCGCTGACAAAGAAGGCAAGAGGTGAAAAAAAATATGGGGGGTGGGGTGGCTGGGGGTGAATATTTCGCTGTATACAGTATATATAATGATAAATTGTATTGTTTTGGTTGCAAATTTTAGTACAAATCATGAAAAGATTGGTAATTGAGAAGTTGAAATGTATTTCTCCTTGTTGTTTCATGAAGTTGGAAGTTAAACCTTCAAAGAAGGATAATGCTAGCAGAATTTTTTTTTTATTCTCAGCTCTAAGTCAGTAAATTGGATGTGTTTTAATGTTACTGTTTGACAAAATTAAGGAACAATAAGTTGTTGAGAATTCTTAACAACAGATGTACTATATTATAATGTAGTTTTATTGGTTTTGTAAATTTGGGGTTGATTTTTTTTTCCTTCAGTATATACGTATGTACTGTTGAAAGAATCTGAAATTTTTAGCTAGTGAGAATTAAATGATGCAAATTAACACTTATTGATTAGCATATAAAAAATTTATTTCTCTTTTTAATTGTTTTGCAGGATGTTTGTTTACAAACCAGTTATGTGGAATAGAAGAAGTGTGCATCGATGGTAAGTGCTTTAGCTGTGAAATAATAATATGGGTAGGGGTCTGGGCTGCAATATTCAAAATGCCAGGCTTGTATTGTGGCAAATAGGAAATTGTTTTATTACATTTTGAATAATTTATGTCCCTTATTAACGGGTTTGACAATTAAATTAGATATTACTGTATATGTAGATTTATATTTTTGGTGGCCATGCATATAGCGCATTTATCCGGATTTCACAGGTAATTTCGTTTGTTTCCACATTGTGGGTTATAATTGTTCAAATCAGTGGTAGGAAAAAAAGTTTTTATCTATTATAACTACAATTGGTCTCCATGGAGCAATCTAACGAAAAAAGCCTGAAAATTTAAGTCCTTTGTTGTTCGCCAATTAATTGAGAACATGGAGGAAATTCTGGAACCTGGGTTATACCTCAGGGACTTTTCTGGCAACGCTGAAGGAAGCCATTAAAGAGATGCCTGTCGATAAACCAAGTTCTTTATTGTGACATGGTAACACCAAGTCTGTTGCCATGGCAATTTGGTCGTCAAGTTTTAGTGCTTTTTTAAGAAGCGCATTGATTAAGCTTTCTACATTCATTAAATTGATATACCAGTATGTAACAAACTGGACATTGAAATGAAATATGATTTATAACTACATTCGTTTAAACATTTGACAGCTTTGTGAAGCTGACATGCCCTTAATGGATTATAATGTGCAAGACTATACATAGAGTTGTCTTTCTTTTAGTTGAGCCTCCTCGAGCTAATGCTGCAAAGCATATTTCCAACCATTTTGACATCCCCAAGTCAATTTGTAGCATTTTTAATAGCGCTCATGTCAGAAATCTTCAAGTAAATACTCTGTGTTCAAATGTCCATATTCATTATTGTGCAAATAGAAGTGCTACTGGCCAGATTCTCAATTAATGAAAATTAATTAAAAACCGATTTATTCCCCAATATCTTTAAAATAAGTACTGAAATAAAAAGATTATCATGTACCAATAATTAGTATTTATAAAGGTAATAATTCATAAACTCTCTAAAGGGGAATATGGTCATGATTTTGGTCAAATTTACTTTTAAATTCTTTGTTATAATGTTTACAATTCGTTAGTTATAAAATATTTTTAAAGATCAACCAAAATTTGAGAGTTGATCTTAGTGATATATAAAGCAAGATGCAGAGCTCATAATTTTATGTTACATAAACAAGGCTCGAGCCAATAGATTTTGTTCACATTCATAAAAAATTGTCACAATTATTTTAAATCTAAAACCTATTTCCTAATTGTCAACATTCAAAATGTAAACAAAAACATGCCTGACCTGAGCTTTGTTTACATATAACAAAGAATGTATCCTCCTTATAACTCAATGACAGTTGCTGATCATGACAATCCAAATTTTACTGACTATATTGGAAATGTCTTACTGAATCATTGTAAATATTCAAAACAGCAAAAGAAATTTTGACTAAAATTGTGAATGCCCCTTTAGTATGTACAACACCGCCCATGGCTGTATCTAGCAAATAAACATACCCATTACTACATATGGCTAAATTTATACATGCTTATTAATCAGGAAAGTTACCATATATTTAAATTTTAATGATATATTATTACAGTAAAACATTAACTTATAAACAATAACTGAAATGGTTCACTATAAATGATTAATATGTAGAAATTTCTGTGATGGGGAATGTTCTAGAAGTCACTCAAAAAAAGATTTAAAGTACAGCTAATTGTAAGAACCAGGCAGAAACGAAGATTTAGACTGATTCATGATAGTTAATTTGTTTTTAAAAAATGGTATAAACACATTGAAATATATCTATACCATGGCAACAAAGGTCGAACGAAAAAGTCATAATCTCCAATGATGTTCTAATGGTCCATAAAACTTCATATTAAAATTTCATAGAAATCTGAGCTGGTCATCAATCACTCGATCCCTGCCTGGTTTTCACAAATAACTGTATACCCAATATGATTTTGCTGTAAGTTATTTATTTTGCAAGACACAGTCTTGGACATTGAAGCTTTTTGTTTGCCAAACTTTTACATGAAATAGTATAGCAGTAAAGTTGCAGAGAAACTGTAAATTACAAGATTATACCAATGTTACTTGCTTTCTTATATATTATGTTTTAATTTTACAGAACAGTTGCATGTATTAGCCTTTGACATTTATGAAATGATACTCTAATTAGGTAATTTGTTTATGGATATATGAACAGTCAGTATATATCCAACATATTAATCAAGCAGTTAATTAGGGGATTTAATGAAGAAGAAAAAAAAAGATAATCTTGAAATCAAATTTTATTTAACTCAGCTCAGAACAGCATTAATGACACTGCAGAAAAAGGTATAAACTTCAAATCATATTTGATTTAATACCTCACTCAAAACAGCTAACATACATGGCACAGTAAAAAAAATAAAAAATAAGTTTGAGGGTGAAGCTGAAGGTATTGATTTTTGGTAAGATAGAACTGCCGAGTGAGGAGTTGCTTTATGTGACTGGAGCGGATGGAGGTTGTCCTTTGTCACAATCGGAACTGTTACATGGGCTTATTGATTGATGGGAGCGCGGCTGACATTAGCAGGTGGTTCCGATTGAGGACTGTATAGAAAGAGTCACGACGCGGGGAGACTGCAGAGGAGATTCTTCTGTACTGATGCTGCTGCCATCATTTCCCTCAGATCTGAATTATTTTATTTTCCAAAAGTTCAAAGTTTTCCTTGATTTTGACAGTCAAAGGAAGCTCAAATCCTTTTCTGTTAAATAATTCATTCAGTGAACCTATGTAAGGGTCGGGGTCAAGACCCATGCAGGCTACAGAAGAGATTCTTCTTTACTGATAAATCCATCATAATGCTTCCTAAGATCTGAATAATATTTATTTTGTTTCCAAAAGGTTCAAAAGTTCCTTGGTTTTACAAGAATGAAAGAGAGAAAGAAAAATGGAAGCTCAAAGTTATGCTTTTTCATGGCAGGTTAAGGGGAAACCAAATGATAGTCTTATAAGACTATAGCAACTCTCATAGCAACTCTCTGTCTTTAGCGACTCTCTGATCTGTCTTTTGCAACCGTATTTATTATAGAGCCACCCATCATTATTTTCTTCATAAAAAGACTGCATTAAACAACCGCCTGCCTAATTCGACAAGCGACTGTAATTTTTAAGTTCCAAGATGCCTTGTAGACTGTTTTAAGTGACTTTAATTTTTTTCACAACTATTTGATTTGATCAGAATTAAGGGTATTGTTGCTCAGGTGAGCAATGTTGCCCTTGGGCCTCTTGTACATTAATACAGAGAGTCGCTATGGCAGTCTAAACTGTACTGGTAGTTTTGAGGAGACGCACTTGGTTTTGATTCTGAAATACCAGCATCTTTGGAGAACACATCCAGTCCATATCTTACAGAATTCTTTGATATATTCCACCTGAGCACTGAGTTTTTTTCCACTTTTTTTCTTTTTTTATTGAAATATTTTGATAAAAGAAGTTTGCATAGATTTAGGTCATCATGCATTTTGTGCATGACTGATACTGTGGAATTGTTTTTATTCGAGGGGGTCATTGTTTTTGGATATATCCAAAATTTTCCTGGTTCTACATGTACTAATTTTGTTGGCCTTAAGGAAGTTTGGGATAATTTTGTTTTAATATTATCCCCACAGACAATGCTCAGATTCCGAAAGTATGCTGTTCTCTAAAGTAATTTGCATTAACAACAATCAGTCTTTTCATGATTTTAATTTAAACATTTTTTTTTTACTTGAATAAAGCTTTGCAGCTGGTATTCATTATTATATAGCAATGTATGGGTTATTGTTAATCGTCCACCTCTAAGGGTGACTTAATGGAATGCAGTTCATAATGATTTACTTAGATTGCTTTTAATTAAAAAAAAAAACCCCAACTTAATTCATAATTTATGATGAATCGAATAGAAGTGGAATTTATTTACTTCCGACAAATAATGCAGTTGCAGGGTCTACTGTAAGCCAAATTATTTATGATGATTTTTTTTGTAATTGACTAATGATAGATTGGATTGCAGTGTCAATTTTTCATAATGTCTGCATGCTGGTGCAGTTTTTAAAATGATATCTGCAAGCTGATGCAGTGATTGGAAGTTTGTAGACTTTGTACTTTTTATAATGAGTCATTTTTATTCAAACTCAAAGATGTATTTGCTTGTACTTTATAATCCTAGAGAAATGGAATGGTGTAGGGATCATACAATCTCATTTTTCATAAAAATTCCATCACACATTGTGTCATCAACTGCACGATCATGGAAGATCCGTGGAATTCAAACAAGAATGTTGACGTTTAATACCTCCATCTGGAAATAAAGAAATGTTAGTTGTTCGTCTTAAATCCGTTACTGTCACCGAGATTTTTTCTGGCATTAGCAAAGCTTCCGGAAGTGCCACAAATGCCTTAAGCTTACAAGCTTTTCCATCACCCGGATTTGACTCCATCAAATTATTCTGCTTAATTCCAACAAAATCAATAACAGATTTCCATTTTTCAACCTTAGCTAAAATAACCTCCTCCAAAAGAGTTCAGCGAGATTGTCCTGCAGCACAAAATGGTCTTCTCCGTTTTTATTTCTGGAAACTCTGAAATAAGATAAATTATGACGACTAAATGAAGCCCTTGATTTTCTAGATAGCAAAGGTTGTAGTCTAGATTAGTAATAACTTGCAAGGAATATCAAATTTCTCACATTAGAGAGGTCTCTTGGGGAAGATTAATTGGAAGCCACCAAAATGGTGTTTTACCGAAAGACTGGTTTTACATTTTGGAAATGAAGACACGTACTGTGAACATTGATATTTTTTTTTATCATATTAGGCGAGATTTCCCTAAAGAGTTGTGATTAGCTTGTGAAATATGATAAAGAATTTTTTTTTTTATAATTATGATCAACACCTTCGTCAGATTCAGCATCATATAGAGATGTGAGCGAGGGACTTTTTATGGTCAATAAATTTACTCTTCTGCAGATATATAGAAAAGAATAGGAGATGAGAGATATTGATACCCAAGCTTATATGCACTCAATGTCATTATTCTGCAATCTGCATGGTTTTATGCTGATATTCCAGAAGAAATAGCTTGTTTTTTAAAACCTTTTAGAAATAAATCTGTCTAATGAAGTACCTTACTCGGAACTTATTGTTTTTTCATGATTTTTTTCAAACGGAAATATATCAGTAGCTATAGGATTGAAGGTTTTAAGTGTTGAATTTATCCTTATTTCATTCATAGTCTAGATGACTATAGCATTTTACTGTATATATAGAATGATATTTACATCAGATATGCGTCAGATAGCAGATATATTCAGTGAGGATTTAATTTCGTTATTTTCATTGGCAGTATAAATAAACGAAATCAAATCCATGATGAGTTTTTTACCCAAGTATTAAATAAATGAATATTACAGAGTTGATACATGATACATTTTAGAGATTACCATATATGACAAAATAAACTTCCAACGAAGTTTTATTTGCTATGAAAACAACGAAATATGTGCTTTTACCAAATGCATGCTGAAAAAGATACTTAAGTGATTAACTTTAAAGCTTCATTTTAAACCTTTTAATTGACATAAATAATCCAGGAAGACTGGGATTATTTAGTCGAGTACAGATTTATTTTATCCAAGTTGGCTTGAACCTTTGTTTCGTTCGGTAATTCCTAAATGCATGTACTGAACAAGAACCAATACTTGTAATCAAAGGGTTATTGTTGTTAAATACAGATTTTTTTTCTCATCTAAATATGCTTAAACCTTTGTTTCTGATTCTTCCCCCCCCCCCCCCCCCCAACACCTTTCGAGATCTCTTGTTTGGTAAAATTGCTGAAGAATGAGAACAAAAATACCAAGAGTTGCATTATAAGGGATATTGTTCTTGACTACAGATTTTTATATCTCAATCCTCCAAAGATGTTATAATGCTTAAACTCTTTTTTTTTTTATTTTTCATTAGATCTCCTGTTTGGTAATTGCCAAAGGCTGGATAAGAGCCAGGATCTGCACCAGTACCGTTTGAGGGAGGATGAACTGTCGAACCTCGAAGAGCAAATTGTGCACTTGATCACCGATGGTTACACATGGCAGGATTACTACACACAGTGTGTGCTACAGAATGCCCTGCTTGCCAGCCGAACCCGTCAGCCATTCCACCGCTCAATGTGCAAGCTCGATTCGGACGAGGCCAAAGTCCGAGGCGACATGGGAAGTTATCTGGAGCAGATCTTCAAAAACTACTACGACTCCTATAAGCCTTCGGGGACTTCCCCCGAAGTCAAGCGCGAGGATGACGAGGTCATTCGCGTCCATAAATATTTTGAGAAGGAACCTGGAGGTCCTGAGCTAAGATTCCCCAAGGACCTCAGCGAGGAGGATAAAATGAATCTCATGGAGGACCTAGGATTCCTCGGTGCAGACAACATTAGCTTGAGGGACGTCCAAGCATTGCAATATTACCTAGACTCCATTCGTAAGGGTGTAGGAAGGCTGGAGGGTTTTTACAGGGACGAGGATGGTCAGGTGACTGACTCAGGGACTCGAGAGTTTGGTCTGGACTCGGACTCAGGTTCTCGGGAGTTTTATTACAAGAATAAAGAGTGGCCCGTTGAGGAAGATTTTCAACAGTGGTCCTCATATGATCAAGGTACTTTTTTTTCTTTTCAAGATTAAGGATTTGCTATAATGCTTCTAAGGCCATGTGAAATTAAAATTTAGATTCTCTTTTTGCTGCTGCTATCACAAAATGTCTTACTCCATTGGTTTATATTTCTGTTTCAATGTTAGTTATTTATTTTTAACATAGTAATTAAGAAACAAACACAGTAAAATATTCAAGCTTTTCAAGATGAAGTATTTAGACAAAATTTATGTGGCACGAAAGTGTGGCAGAAAAATTTCTTTATTTCATTTTTCATCAAATTAAAGATGAACTAATTAACATGCTTCAGAGAAAAAATTTACATGACAGATTTTGCTTCAACTTCATGTTGGTAATTGTCAACAAAACAAAGGCTATTCTACACCATGAGATCTGATTAATTATTGTGTTCTATATATTCTCTCTTTACCATTGTAGCCCCCTCCCGCTATGATAGTTCATCTGAAAGTAGAGCAAACTATCCATATGATGCAGAAAAAGAGGAAATTCTCAATAAATTGAAATCAGGTCAGTTTAAAATCATGAGCTAACATAAACCTCAAATTTAATTTAAACAATATTTTATTATGCAATATTTAAAGACTCAAACTTTAAAATCATTTGGTTTGAATACCATCTGTGTTAACTGACTTGGCTAAATAAAGGGATTCCCACCCAAATTAAGAGTGCTTATTATTAGTATGAAAATATTTGTCAGTCTAAGTATTATACTGTGTCAGTTATTTTGATTCTATGTGTGGTGTTAACATTTCATGATTTCTCTAAAAGTACCAATTGAGATGGTTTTGATTTCAAGCGGCAAGAAAATTAATCCATCAAAGTATAACCATCAAAACGTTTTTGAAAACTATTGATAGTTTTTATGATGGGATATGTTTCATAAAAAAAAAAATGATAAATTACAAAAAATAGTGAAATTAAAAACATTGTGTTTATTTACCAATCTACACCATGAAACCAGGATACAGTAAAATGACTTAACGCTTACAGCAAAATCAGTTCCATTCCCTTCTGTCTTGAAAAGAATGCTCCTTAAACAAATTGTTTATTTATTGTATAAAATGATAAAATGTAAATTGTTCATCTTTGGCTGAGTGTTTAACACATTAACCATCAGACCTTCCAAAAATGTTTGAATATGATTAGTTTCGCTACATTGTTTAACAATTACAGTTAAATTTCATTATCTTGATACAGGTTGGACTTTTTAAAAACTTCGAGATATCAGAGTATTCGAGATATCGATGATAAAATACTTAAAAAATAAGTGGTTGGGACTTACAATTAACTTCAACATATCCATTGTATTCGAGATACCAGTGTTTGAGATATCGAAGTTCAACTGTATTTAGTAAAGAAAAAAATTGATAAATTTAACCTTTTAAATGTGGATATTTTCCTATTTTTTTATAGGAAGCTTTTCTTTAAGGTGCCTCACAACACCTTGAAATAGTTTCTCAAATCAGCAGAGAATTACTTGATTATGATAGAAAGCATGATGGATAAGAAGTATATATGTCAAATAGGCAAAAAAACAGTTTAACAAAACATTTAAATCGCCATCTTGTGACATAGTGTATTAAAAAGTATAAATCTCTGTGTAGTGAAATACCTTAAAGGAGATCAATATAGTCTGAAAAAGGTCATGACTATCAAACCCTCTCGATAAGCTATGTTTTACACAGTACATTGTCTTGATTTTAGGTGAAATAACAACAAGTTCCCTGTCTGATGAGCAAATCACAAGTCTTGTAAACTATATTGGTCAAAGGCTACCTCCAGAGAGTCAAAGTAAGGGAGAAAATGATTGGCCATTGGAGCAAGAAGTGAAGAGTAAAGCTGAAGATGATTGGACAGTTAGCAGACCAATAGAAAACAAGTTTTTTGGGACAGAAGGCATGATGGGAAATTGGGGAGGTGTGTTGCTACTGTGCAGTTTACTTTTTCTGAAATGAAATATTTGTTTTCTTTGTTAATCAATAATTTTTGTGGATTTTGTTGTTGAGTCCTTCAAATTGAGTAGTTAATCAAATTAAGATATCTGCCAAAATAGTTTTAATAATAGGATCATGAATTTATGCAGTATTTTGGTGCAATGAAACCAGGAAGAGTTATATAAAAAAAAAACCCATATTATTTGTTGAGAGCACAAATCACCATTTTTCAAACCAATATGTGTCATGAACTGATCATGAAATTACAGTTAAATTGACATTGATATAAAGATTTATACCTATTATTTAGTAAATAAGTAAAAACTCTTTGACTCTACTTTTAAGTCTGTAAATTAAGGATTAAGATTTCTCTGTATTTTGCTTCATTTTTTAAAGCTTTTTTTTTTGGTCATTGTAAGAGCTTGATTCCCCTATGTCTCTTTACTCTGTGAATCAGATCTTCTCTGCAAGCTCAGGAGCTATCGGTAATTGATTCCTTATCTTATGGTTCTAAATACCGGGGACAAAAAGTATATTCAAGATGCATGGCATCCAGCAAAAGTATTGCAAGAGCGGCTTTGTTGCTTTTCATCCTTTTAAGAGGGCTGGATGGTCTTGACCATATTTATAGACTATTTTTATCTCCTTCGGAAGAAGAGCTCTATGAAATTAAGATATAGAAAATATTAAAATATTTAGATGTTTCCTTTACTAAATAATAGCTTGTTCAAAGCTAAAAATATATCTAAAAGATCAAAGACTTATTATATCTGATGGCCTCCAGAAGAATTAGATCCATAGAGCATGCATGTAGAGCATTTGGCTCTTTGTTCTAGATTAACACTAGAGCCCAGAATATTGCAAAAACACTTTTTATTGAGTTTTTGTTTTGATTACCATTATTTGTTTCTGAAAATATTGTTTGAACTTGTAATAATTGTTATTGAAGTCGTATAAATCCACATTGCTAAATTTCGCGATTTGTATTAGTAATTAAGTTCCAATTATAATGGTTTTACCTCTAGATTTAAGGAAATTCTACTTGAATGTGTGACATATGGGACTTTTACCACACATTAAAGTAAAAAGAGCTTTCAGAATGGATCGATCTAATTAAAATTGTTAATTGTAAACATAGTAAAAATTAAAATTTTGCAAATTTCTTAATCTACATTAATCAAATCCTGGGAGCACTTAACTATTGCTGACTGAAGTTAATTCTATGTATATATTAAAGATCACCTTTAAAATACCAATCCTTCGAGGGAGGGCAATGAAATCAATACAATGAAGCAAAATTTTCAATGAGTGATTTTTATTCAATCTTGTTGATGATCTGATATATCATCCATATTGTACCCTATAGACATTTTGCTTTTTCTACAGATTGCAGTATTTATCATTTGGAAAAAAAAATCAAACTGGAAAATTTTGAAATCAAATTTGAAAAAGGCGTGTTTGTTGTTGTTTTTTTTTTTTAAACACCGATTCTTCGTAAACTACCTTTCACTGTTGACTTTTAACATAGAGTAAACTTTTGGTGATCGCAACATGTATAAATTTGCTGGAAACTTTTAATTTCTCTCACGTTTAACTTGAGTTCGTTTCTTTTCTGGTGTTATTGCAGTAGCCTTATTTAAATTCAAAATTTAATAACTTAAACTTGTTTACCAACCACAAACACAGTAGCACCGACAAAGGAAGTCTACTGACAAAAGCAAATTTATTGCCCCCATTGACAGTTTACATGTGTACATGAGTTAAAATCAAATCCTTTGTATTCATATGCTTGTGTGAACACAAAAATAAATTTAGGCTTTGATATACAAACAAGAACGTTTTATTTAATTTATTTTAAAATAAAAGGTGCTTGCACTTAAATTTATGTGTGCCAATGTATAAATTATCACTAATTAGTGCTAATTTAGATACATATCCACCAAATTTTCTCGTTTTACAGTATTACAAAAAACATATAATTATGTGTGTCATATAATATAAATCAAATGATGTATTTTTCTGCGCTCAGTAAAAAAAAAAAAACCCAGGTGGGTTGATCAAAGGAAAGATGGAAACTATTGAAATTCATAACAAAGACACCTGAGGACTTTGTTTTGTGCAGTTTCTGTCAAAGATCCAGGTCTTTATTTGTGACTTTCAACTTTTTCAACAACAAAAACTTTTGAAATTTTTTTTCATTTTTAGAAGTGATAAATTTCAGAAGTGATGGTATGACGTCACTGGTCTGAATAAAGTTTTTCTGGTTTTTTGTTTTCTGTGATCCTTATAAACTACACCAGAGACCATTTATATAGATAGCTCTGATTCTCTTGCTTGCAGAAGATACAGATGAGGGGACGAGAAAGGAAGAAAATGGATTTGGCATTTTCGATGAAGACCAGAAGATCAACAAGATGGATTCTGAGACAAGCAAGATATCCAATGGAAAACAGGGAATCATGGAACCAATTCAAGAAGAGGATGTCAACATAAAAGGTAAAATTTTAAGAAAAATTACTTTAACTTTGTCCAGGAGGCTTGATTAAGTTAAATTAAATTTTTAAGATGCTATGGAATCATTAGAATTCATGGTGGCTCAATTTTCGTGGTATCCGTGGGTATCCCTCCCCCACGAATTTTAATCCTCAATGAATACAATTTTAGAAAGAGTTGTCTTTGTTACTGAAACAGTTACCGACGCATCCACAAAATTACATCCCTACGAATGAGCAAAAAAGTAACATCCATGAAAATTGGCCCCCACGAATTAAAATGATTCCACAGTATATTTTTTTTTTTTTTTTTTTTTAAATAAATTATCATTTAGTAAAGAAAGTGCCCAAATATAGTAGCTTTTCAGAATTTGGATATTTTTAATTTCTATAAATTTATATAGAGCTCTTCTTTTAAAGGAGATCAGTACAGTGTAATAATGGCCACAGATATTGAGCCTCTTCAAATTACCACAAAGCAGTCAAATTATATGTTAAGAATTAGATTTTTGTTGATTACATAATTTCATTAACAAAATGAAATTTCAATTAACATTTACTGTGGAATCATTAATATTTTGGGGGGCCAATTTTCATGGATTGCTTAAATTTTACAGATTCAAGGGGACGTAGTTTCATGTAATCTATTACACCTACAAAGGGAGATATTACCTTTTAACCCTAGTTTATATATTCGTGGAGGATGTTAATTCGTGGATGAGAGATATCCACAAATTCCACGAAAAATTGAGCCACCATGAAATCTGATGATTCCACAGTATTTAGTTATATAAATGTTTTTAGAAGAGTGAAATTAAAACTTATTTTAGATTAGACAAATCCAGGAAATTTTCAACTATTTCTGCTTTTATTTACATTGTTTCAAACTTGTAATAAAAATGCTGGTTGAAAAATAGGAATATAAAACAAACCAAATTTAAAAGCATATAGAATGCATTGTTCAATTGATATTAACTTTAATATTTATAAGTGTACTAATACTTCTGAAAGATGTGTTTTTTTTCATATTAAGAAAATGGTTTCAAAACTATTACCTTGATTAAACAAATCAGTTATTTGAAAATAAGCAAGATGTGGAGAGAAGAGTTTGAATTCACTTTATGCATTTACAACCTATAACAGGGGCCATCAAGGAGAAATAGGTAACGATCTGGTTGAAATTTGGAATTTCAGTTTTGATATTTTTTACTTTTTGCTATGATCAAATTTAAATATTTTTACACAGTAATTTTTTAATACATGTATTAAGTCATGGCCACTTCTTTGTAAACAGAAAATATTAAAAAAAATCAGAATGATTTTTAAAGGGAGGAGTTTTTTTCTTTCTTAAAAACAGAAAAAATTTTGGCTAAAAAATATAAGTAGGAGATTCTGATAGCTTTTTTTGTTAACCAACCATCCTCCTTTATTTATTGGGTAATTTTTAGCTCACCGAGACGAAGTCGGGGGGAGCTTATGCTATACCCTCGGCGTCGGCGTCGGCGTCCGGACCTGGTTAAAGTTTTTGTTGCAGGTCCTGTATCTAACTTATTACTTGTCCTATCTTCACCAAACTTGCATGAATGATGCATCTGGACCTACTAATGGACTTGAGAGACTTGGATGCTGAATCTGGGCCATGAATTTCAGATGCTGGAGGAGGTTAAGGTGTTTGGAGCAGGTTAAAGTTTTTGTTGCAGGTGCCCTTTGATAGCCATTTCTAAGTTACTACTGGTCCCAACTTCACCAAACTTGCATAGATGGTGCGTCTTATGATACTGATGCACCTGACAGGCTTGAATGCTGAATCTGAGCCATAGGTTTCGGATGCTGGATGAGGTTAAGGTTTTAAGAGCTGGTTAAAGTTTTTAGAGCAGGTGCCCTCTGATGATCATATCTTAGTTATTACTGGTCCTAACTTTACCAAACTTACATGGATGGTGTGTCTTATGATACTGATGCACCTGACAGGCTTGAATGCTGAATCTGAGCCATAGGTTTCGGATGCTGGATGAGGTTTAGTTTTTTTGGAACAGGTCACATGTTTAATATATGTAGGTAATAGCACTATTTCAAACTTGCATATATGATCTAACTATAATTATAAATGAATGGCAGAGGTAGCTTCAGATGCAGAGCCTGATCTCCATTATCAAGGATGCTAAAAAATATATCTTAGTTATTTCTGGTCCTAACTTCACCAAACTTGCAAGGATGGTGCGTCTTACGATACTGATGCACCTGACAGGCATGAATGCTGAATCTGAGCCATAGGTTTCGGATGCTGGATGAGGTTAAGGTTTTAAGAGCTGGTTAAAGTTTTTAGAGCAGGTGCCCTCTGATGATTATATCTTAGTTATTACTGGTCCTTACATCACCAAACTTGCAGGGATGATGCATCTCATGATACTGATGCATCTGACAGGCTTGAATGCTGAATCTGAGCCATAGGTTTCGGATGCTGGATGAGGTTTAGTTTTTTGGAACAGGTTACATGTTTTATAGATAATAGCTTGCATAATTGATTTAACTATAATATAAATGAATTGCAGAGGTAGCTTCAGATGCAGAGCCTGATCTCCATTATCAAGGATGCTAAAAATTCTCCTACCTCACTCAAACCTGCTTGATAGATGTGTTTGTTGTTAAATGATTTAACATGATTCCTATGATATAGTATTCTATGATATGATACACTATTGTTTTATATGATACAATGTAATATCATACATTATATTGTAAAAAGTTATATGATATGATATGATATTGTATCAATTTTTTTGTACATTATTATATGATATTGTATTATGATATTGTTATGTATAGTATTGTATATTATTATACAATATTGTAGAATATGATATTGTATAATATATTATTTTATCGAATGATATTGTTTCATATTATATTGCAATATATGATATTGTATCAGATGATATTGTATCATATGATATGAAACAATGTTTTATCAAATTATATTGTATCATATGATACAATATTGTGTATCAAATATGATACAATATCATACAATACAAAATTATACTATATTATACAATATAATATCATATGTTACAATATTGTGATGTATTATGTGATATGATATAGTATCAAATAATGCTATATTGTATTTATATTAGATATCATGATATTGTATTATGTGATTAAATACAATAATGTATAACACGATACAATGTCATATTATATGTTACAAAATCATATTGCATCAATATTTATTACAGTATTATATTGTATTAAATGATATATATTGTAAGTATCATTGGATGCAATATCATATTTTATATTATTGTATTGATAAACATTGTATCTTATAATAATGTATGAAATGAACATAGGATTATCATACAATTTTTTTACATATGATATACGATATTGTGTCAAAACAGTATCCATGAATATCCAAGATCATTAACTGTGATTTTCATATCATATGATAAAGGTGGTTTTAAAGGTGATGCCTCATAAAGTTGATGCCTCGTCTCGGTGAGCTTTGTAATCTGTGATTACCTATGTTTAAATAGTAGTGTTAGAGAGACTTGCCTTTTAGCATTTGGTATAAGGAGCCATCCTATTTTTGACCCTGTGGAGTCTTTACCTCCTCTGAAGGGTTGTCTGCCCCTTGGAATCACGACAACCACTAAGAGCAGCACATTCCTTTTGATATCCAAGAAACACCCCCCCCCACAAAATAAAAATAAAAATTCACCCTCTTTTCAAGTTTACAGGACATACACCTTGCTATGACCAAATGCCTGATACACGGAGTCCTTCATTTTTTCTTTCCAGTCATTGTCATAGTTAAAAATTGTATCTAGCTTGGTGTTTTGATACCATTTTTCTTGTGTTTTATAATGTTTAGACAAGAAAAATGTAGAGACTATGCTAAGTCTGACTACAAAGCCAAGGGTCTCTCCAACTGTCTCTAGTTCCATGCAAGACAGCAGCAATACCAAGAAGCCCATAGAAACTGATGTCTACTGGATACAAGTCGGAGGAAAGTAAGTTTATTAGGCACAAATAATGAAAGTTGTCTACTTTGTACAAAGACTTCATGTTAAAAGACTAAAAAAGCGGATGTTTATTAGATACAAGTTGGAGAAAAGTGAGTCTATTATTATTGACTAATCATATAAAAAGAAATGTTTATAGAGTAATATAGACAAAATGTGTAATATAGTGAAATTATACAAAAAAACTTTATGCATAGATGTCTACTGGATACAAAGGTGGAAAAAAGATCTATTAATTGCAAATAGTGAATGATGACTTCTTTGTACAGAAACAAATAAATAGACTAAAATAGACGAATGTCTATTTGATACAAGTAGGATAAAACTGAGTCTGTTATTGACTAATCATAATATTGAAAGGATAATTTTTTGACTAGCATGGATGTCTGCTAGATGCAAGTAATAGGAGAATAATTCTATTCTTAAATATTTATAACAGTGAATTCACTTTAAAACATGTATGTCTACACGATACAAGTTGGAGGAAAGTTAGTTTATTAGTCTAGACACAATAATTGAAAGTTGACTACTTTGCTTAAAGACATGTTCATATAATAAAATAGACAAATGTCTATTGGATACACCTAGGAGAAAAGTGAGTCTATTATTGAATTATTTTAATATAAAAAGGAATGTTTGGAGAATAATATTGATTGGTGTCTACTCCAGGATACAATTCAAGCACCAGCAGTAGGAGAGTAAGTCTATTCTAGTCTATTGATAATAGTGAAAGCACATTAAATAACTTTTATAGTCATTTGTCTACTGAATACAAGTAGGAGAAAAGTAAGTCTTACTATTACTAATAGCTACAAATAATGAAAAAAAGTCTTCTTTAAACAGAGACATGTTAATTAATTAATTAAGTCTATTAATTAGTAGGAGGGAAGTATGCAACTTTAAAATTGACTCTGCATAAAGATGAAGATGTATTTATGAATTAGACAGATGTCTATTATTTTGATAATTATTAAAGGGCATGTTAAGACAGATGTCTTCTGGATCTAAGATTAGAAGGGGTAATAAGTCTAATAGACTTATGCTGACATGTTTGTAGACTAATACATGTATAGTCAGTTGTCTATTGGATACAAGTTAAAGGAAAGCAGGACAATAATAGAAATAGACTGTTAGTAAAATGACATCATTATAGTCTAATATAGACAGCTGTCTAGTGGATACAAGGAGCAAAGTAACTGACAAGTGTCTATTTTAGACAAATATTTATAGATGTTTGATCTGCATTGTGACAAGACATGTATAAAGACTTCTGTTAGGAACACTTTTTGATGATTGATAAAAATTGGTGTCAGACAAGGGGGTTTCTAAGTGCCTTTCTTTTCAGGTTGAATGGAGAACAAGCCAAGGAGATACTAGAGATGATCAATGAAGCCTTGATTGAGGAAAATGCTAACATCAAGATCACCAATGCTGAGTAAGTCAAGTTTATCGTTTGTTTATTTTAATTTTTTTGATACTCATTAGGTTTATCTTGTGGTGGTAGATAGGATACTGTAAATTCTTTAAACTTCCAATTAAATGTGCTTAAAATTGTATGAAGCACATATCGCAGATTTTAAAATCTTGCTTTTATTTTTCAGACAGATGCAAACTGTTTAAAACTATGGTTAAAATTTTGCATTTTATATATTTGTCACAATTTTATGAAAAGGATTTGAATCTGAATCTCATTATGTGTTTCTGTTGCAGTTTCATTCATCAGTCAGACACTAGGGCAAAAACCCTGACTGTTTTAATTGAATGTTATAGTGACACTTTGAGTTTGAAAAAAAGATGAGGAAAATCTTTCTGTATAAAGCATTTGTTACTGATAACAAAGACAAATTTTCCTTGCAGAATGTTGTTACAAAATGAATTCATTCTAGACAGTAGAAGGAACGATGACGGTTTTTGTTGTTATTTTTTGTTTGTAGGGAAGATGAAGATAACGGGCGTTTGACAATAAGAATCAACACCACAGATCCAAATGTTCCATTTAAGAAAATCATAGGTAAGTGAGGACAGATGGACCAGTCATAATTGTATTGGGACCTCAAAGGGACCAATAATTATTTTTCAACAATCTTATATCTTGTCTGACATTTTGAGTTACATATTTGAGGGACTAGTTATTGTATGGATGCCTCAAAGGGACCAGTCATTATTGCAACAATCTAATATCATGTCTGACATTTTGAGTTACTTATTAGAGGGCCTAGTAATTGTATGGATACCTCAAAGGGACCAGTCATTATTGCAACAACTGGATGTTAGGTCAGACATTTTGAATTACATATCTGAGGGACTTTTTGTCATTGTAAGAAGACCTCAAAGGGACCAGTCATTATTGTGACTCATTTTTATATCTGGCCTCTTGCTGTAAACATATATCTACCTCTTTGCTTTTCTAAAAAAAAATATTTGAGAAGCAGTGTACATCATCTTACATTCTATTGATACATTAGTGTATACACGGTTATTCTGCACTGTCTTATTTTTGTCCTTCTTCACTTGTAAACAGTTTTGCCCAATCTTGAAATTACCAAGACATACATACATTTATATACTCTTTCTTATGCTAATGTAAACACAGCTATTTGACAATTGTTTCCAATTCACGCAGTCTTAAGTTTGCCCACTGGCAAATGAGTGCAAAAGGCGCAAAAATAAAACGAAGGCGGCTACCGTATTCCCCTGTATACTGTGTATTATCTGTTATATTTGCTAAAAAGACAAAAACCAAAATGAGGGTAATAAAGATGCTCAGTATAATGCTAATAAAGCATTGGTAGAAATATTGAGGCATTTTGCTTTATATTGCAAGACTGCCTTTGCTAATATTTTGCCAGAGTATGGTGATTATAGATATTGATAATGAATTCATAAAAAACCTAATATAGACAAAGTCAGAGTTTGTAGATATTTTGTTTGATGTGAACTTTTTGTTTGATATGAACTATATATACTCTCAGTACTTTGATTCTTGAAAGGGCTTTAGCTAATGAACTTGAACTTTGTAGATGGAGGTTAAGGGGGGGGGGGGGGTTGGTTTCAAAAAGTCTCAGCTGCCTCCATCATACAATGCTGGTTCTCTTCACTTAGTATTGATATGAAAGGCTGTATTTTATCTTTGATATGGAATGGCTGGAGTTCCCATTAAGAGTAAATTTGTCAGTAATTGGAATCCATATGCATTAATGCAGATGGCTCGGATGTGAGACAGTGAACCTCTGATGTTCAAAACCTCTTCATTATAACTCTATGCTGATGAAAAAGAATGCTGTATGGGAATTTTTACAATTATTTCCCCCATTTATGTACATTTTTGCTTACAAACATATTTTTCTAATGGCATTGAAGAAAAGATTGTGGGGTCAAACAGCATTTTCCCTCAATAATTGTAGCAAGTTTTATGTGGTATATGGTTTATGGGTATGAAGGAATTTTAAGGTGGTGTTCCAGGACACCTCCAAATTGTGATGTACTTGTTATCAAAATTGACAATAAAATAAAGTGAAATTTTGTAACTAGTCTCTTTCCCAAAATTGTCACCTAACAGCGCAGCACAGTGGGTTAGAGGATTCATGAAGAATCTTTACGTCATGAGTTCAAATCCGACTGTGAATTTAAAAATTTGTGGCTGGGAAAAACATTTTTTTTGCTAAATATTGTAAAATTTTAAAATTCTTAACAGTATTTTAATTATAATGTAATTCAATGGTCATGGCCATTTTTAGACTCTTTTGTTCTCTTTTAGAAGGAGAACTCTATATAAGGATAAAGGAAAATACCAAAATTTGAAAGCTGGAATGCATGGATTTATTCTTTACTTAATGATAGTTCATAGCTTAATTTATCACTTTTTATTATTTAAGGTAGATCTGAAGGTTAATTTGTTGACCATCCAGCCTCCTTAATCCACTTTAATATCGACAGATGTCCCATACCACCTTAAAGGGGCATGCATGGTCACGATTTTGGTCAAAAATTATTTCTCCAATTTTATTGGTTACGATGCTTCAGTAAGGCATTTTTGATATGCAACCAAAATTTGAGTGTCATTTGTTGAGTTATAAGCGAGTTTCAGAGCTTACAATTCTTTGCTATGTAAACAAAGCCTTTGTTTACATTTTGAATGTTGAATTGAAAATTACAGATTAAAAACAAAAATAATGTGTTGAATGTTAGGAACTGTTTATTTATGCTTAAAATGAATAAGAAAATGGACAAATCAGTTTGAAAAAGATTTTTACTGGTATATTTAACATATGTAAACAAAAAAAGGGCATGAGCCTTGTTTATGTGAGCCCTGTATCTTGCTTATAACTCTACGATTGACTCTCAAAACTCATTTGATAATTAGAAATGCATTCCTAAAGCATTTTAAATAATAAAAACAGAAAAATAAAATTTGACAAAAATCGTGACCATGCCCCTTTAAGCCATTGAATGCGCTCTGGTTTGAGGAAGCTGAGTGCCTTAATTTTTCAAACTTTTCAAACTACTGTTTATATTAGTAAAGAAAAAAATCAATTAATGTTTTAGCTGTAAATTTTAAACATTTTTCAAATCTTTATACAAAACTCTTCCTCTAAAAGGAGGTATATATAGTGTAGAAATGGCCATGACAATCCTTCCCTCTTTATGTTTTGTGCCATGGACCCCAGTTTCTGGGGTTTATATAAAGCTAGTTGACATCATCACATTCTAGACAATGCTTCGAGAATTCCGGTGTGTGGGCTTATCCGCATGGTATATGAGATGACAGAAAATTGATATTTCTTGTTCTGAGTTTTTCCAAATAACAAGAAACAAATTGATAATAAAAAAAGGCTTGTCAACACTTGTATAGTACAGAGATGTAACGGCTATAGGGGAATTGTGTTGCAAAGTCAGTTTTTTGGTCAACACCTTTCCAACAAATTTGCTGGTGGGAAAGTTTGAATTAACACTGCTTATACTCATAATGAACTTAACTTTAAAGAAATGGTCTAGGCATGCATGTTTTAAGAAAGTCACAAGGATCTTTTTATATAAAATATTTCTAATTTCTCTAAGAGAAATTCTCTGGGGATGAGAGATCTCGCTGGCAGTCAGCACAACTAATGACAATTTTTCACTGAAGGGTGTTGGGGAAAGCACGTTTTGGGCTGTGCACAATCATGTAATTGCTAATGAGACATCTCTTCATCACTTGTTTTGTGCACTTTAGTCAAATTTGCCAAGATAATCCGACGACCATGGGCACATCCTGCCTCCTATCACAAGTGGGAGTTCGGGAAAAATTTCCTTCACAGCTACTTCCTGTGCGTACTTTTTACCATTTATTTTTTTCGCAGTACGAAGCATGTTGTTTCCCATCTCAGCTCATTATTTCTGCCAACTGCGCCCCAAGCCATGGAGAGAAAAAAATGAATGCTGGATAATTTTCTTTCAGCGACACGGGTAAAAAAAGGTCTAATGTTCTTGCTCTCGTGAAAAATGACAATTTTTCCAATATTTCTTTGTCTATTATGTATTGGGGAATGGTGACCAACACATAGAGAGCTGCCGGAGAGTCTATGTTTATCAGCTTTTATACTTTTTATATGTGAGAATAAAAAAATAGACTCTAATGAAATTATACTTGTGAGTCCTATACGTAAGTCAAGCTTGGGTTATTATCTTAAAGAGTCTGCATTTTATGAGAAAGTTATGACCAATTGCAAACAATATTGTTGGAAATTCCATTTCATTAAAACAATTTATTTTCAAAGTATAAGGAAGCTCTTTGTCCTGGGTTATTTTCTTATTAAGTGGAAAATTTCAAAATTCTATGTGATTAAGTTGGTATAGATTTCGGAATTTCATTTCATAAAAATATGATTTTTATGGCCGTCATGGAATTGAAGGCATAAATTAATTAATATTATTATAATATGTGTTTGAAAAATTATATTTTTTAACAAAAACTACCCCACAAACGTGTCGAATGCTGCAATTTTTTTTTCTTTGAATATTTTCTCATCAGAAAGCCATTACGCAGTTCATATTTTTGATAATTTAATTTTTCATCAAGGAAATGTTTTTTTAACAACCAATAAACCTGATACACTACAGAAGAAACTTAGGCTCATAAAATTAATTTTTAGATTCTCATCCCTGCCCGCCCCTCTGAAAATTATTTTATTTAAGTTAAAAAAAAAAATGTATTGACAAAAAATCTCGGGAAAAATCTCGGGCTTAATGGTATAAAAAAATCAAAATCATTTCAATGGCTGCAAAACATATGGATTGCTGTTCGATTCCAGTCATGTTTGTTCTCATAAGGAGACACCATTTGGAATTGTACTGAGTCTTACCCCCTTCCTTCCCCCCCCCCCCCCAATTTTTGTTTTTTGGAATGTTTTAAATATAGTGACCATTTGTAAATTTGCACTTGCAACCTTGTGTACTTTCAGTATGAAAATGAAAGACTATATTCGGTATAATTTTTTTTCCACAAAGTGAAAAGAAAATTGTCACATTTTTTTTTCTCATCTAGCTTAAGCACCGCTTATGCATCCAGACCTAGACAAGATATACCTAATGACACATCAGCAGTGCATAAAAATTGCATACATTGGTTAGAAAAAATCTTGAGGAAGTCTGGAGGAGGGTTGCTTAGCCTTTAGTTAGATATTCCGTTATGCATTAATAAGGGACTTTTTTCCCGTGTCACATCTTTAATGAATGTCATGTCTGTTTTCATCACAAGCACTTTTTGCCTTGATCTTCGATACCAGTGGGTTATAGTCGGAGCACTAATTGTGCAGAGCCACTTAATAAAAAGTCAAGACAAGACTCATAAAAGCTCTTGAGGAATTAAAAAAAAATTGAGTCCTTTTTTTGTTCGGTTTCTATATTTTATAGACTTTGATATTCTATCTGGAGTTGAATTGTATCTTGCATCACAGGAATGCATTGGCAGTTCTCCAAGACTCCCAGACGTGATTAAAAATGTATGTCATTGACATTGTCTTATATAAAATGCAAAATTTGATGAAATATTTCAATTAATTTACAAGAGCTATAGCTAACAGAGCATTTGTAGAAATTTTCAAAATTAAGTGCAGTTGTACTAAATTTAGAGTAATAAGGGAAAAGCATTTATTTATTAGTTTTTAGCTCACCTGTATTTTTGTTTGACACATCCATATATCAAATTCGAGTTTAATGCATGTTAAGACAATGATCAGAAAGTGAATGATGATGAAATGACAGATGGAAGAAATGAAGGAACAGGGCAACACTGTAATCCCTGAAGTTATATTTCCCTGAAAATTACTTAATTTCAGGGAAATATAACTTCAGGGATGTACATGTATAGCCTTTTATACAAGCATTTATTCTACTTTATTGGCCACATCCTGCCTCCTATGACTTAAAAAGACTGATTATATTATGGCCATGCTTGCTCAAGTGAGCAATGTGGCCCATGGGCCTCTGGTTGTGTCTTGTGGTAACCTGAAATCTTTACTTATGCAGATCTTAGATCCTGGTTTTATGGATGGTTAGTTAATTAGAATAGAGGAAGTATATGAATATTTTCAGTGTTTTAAGGAGTATATACCCATCAGCTCACTCTAAATTTTACAAGCTTTACTCTATCATTATGGTAAAGAAAAAATCCTTATATATTTAAAGCTCTGAATCTGAATGTTTTTCTATTTCTTTATAAAGAGTCCTCATCTTTTCAAGAAGATTTATATACTCTATCCAGCCCTTTTAAGGTGGAATAACACACCTGGAAAAAGTCACTCAAATTAACTGTAAATTATTTGATTATGAAAGATATAATGATAAATTAACTATACATATGTCAAATAAGCAAAAAATTTTCATTTTGGAGATAAATATGGATTTCTAAAAAAAATCAATTCATTAAGTAACAACGAAAGCCCCTGCGGGATTCGAACTCAATATGTACGGATCACAATTAGCCTGACATTTTACCCACTCGGCTAAGAGGTAAGTTATAAGTTGCCATCGATAAAATCCTTTTAATAAAACAAAATGTTGTTTCGATCAGAGGTCAGCCATTTTATGACGATGTGTTACTCCACCTTAAGTTATTTTTTTGATACTTAATCCTTACATAGTGTATTTTTTTAACACACGTACATGCACACGCATAAAAATTCTGACACATTTGGCTAAAGGCTATTATGAAATACCTCAACTGCAGACAGTGTCTTAATAATTATATGCATCATTTTATGGTTGGAAAATCCCATTCGGAATAATAATGATGAAATTTGAACACTCACGTTGCCACAGGGCCAAAGAGGACTGGCATACAATAAGTCAGCTGATATGAATGAACTGTTTAATGGCTAATTAAATCAATAATGTACTTCAGGTTTTGTCAAAAAGCGATAATTGTTGTCTTGCCCTTGTTGATTTTTTGACTGCAGATTTTTAAGATCAATTTGTGAAAATAAGATATATTAGTACTGTGATTTATTGGTAGTTTTGTAAAAAAGTATTTGTACATGTCATTATGAATATTTTTTTGATGGATTCAGTTAAGGAGGCTGGATGGTAAAAAAATTACCCATCAAATATGCCTCAAAATTTTAAATATGATATTTTTGGTGATATAACTTTTTCTTAGTAAAGAAAAAAATCCAAATATCTTAGATTTAAATTTGGAATTTTACGTCTTTTTGCAGAGCTCTTCATTTTAAGGAGTTAAATTAATAGTCCTAAAATGGCAACATCCATCCAGCCTTCTTAATTTTAGTGTTTAGGATACATCATTAAACTTGCTGACACAATGCCATCCTTCCAATTCAGATCATTCATTTTTATTACCTCAGTGAACATTACATGTAATGGATCAACGATAAAATATATGTGCTCCACATCAACTATAATGATAAAACCTCAGCACAGTGAACAACTTGTTTTCAACGTCCTTTTTGTTGGAAGACAGTTATACACAAAGTTTAATTGTTATGGCAGGATGAATGAACTGCATGCTTTCATGTTTATTAATGCAACAAAGTATGCTGACATTGCCTCCTTCCTCTGAAAAAAAATTAAGTCAGACCAATATGTAAATACAGCTAAACTTTGATATCTTGAACACTGATATCTCAAATACAATGGATATGCCGTAGTGATTTGTGAGTCCTAATTACTTATTTTTCAAGTATTTTACCCTTGATATCTCGAACACTTGGATATCTGGAAGTTTTTAAACAGTCCAGTCTTATGTTCAAGATAATGAAGTTTGACTGTATTTTGCCTAAAAGAGGCTTCACAGATGATCAATTCAGTTTCCATTGGATCTTTCTTTGAACTTTGGATATGATATTTTAAGCCATAAACTATCATTTAGTAAAAAAAATTCCAAATATGTTTTATCTTTAAAATTTGAATATTTTCCTTTAAATTTATACAGAACTCTTCTTCTCAAGGAGATTATTTTAGTCAAAATGGCCATGACCATCCATCGAGCCCTCTTAATTCACAAATACATGAGGGTAAACTTAAAGATTCAGCAAAATCCTAGTTCTGATAGTTGTAGTGTTTGTACTGGTCAAATATGCCATTTTCTATTCATAAAAGCATTGTTTAAATTTGAAAAATTTAAGTTTATTGATAATTAGTGTATGAATGATCAAAATTTGTGGAATGCGCAAAATCTTGGCATCTTTATAAACATATTTTATGTATGATAATTACTTGTGCATATACATTTCCATATTTCATGCATAAAGTATATTTACTACATTTAAATAAAGTTTTCTCACAAAATGAGTAACAATTATCCCTAATGTGTTACAGGTTAAAAATATACTTGTTAATTTAGTATTGAAAGCAAGAGAAAAGCAATCTCATTTAATTTTAGCTTTTTATGAAGAAAGAAAAACATATCTCTTTAAGAATTAAATTTCTTCAAAATTTGATTTTACTTTTTTTTTTTTCTACTTTCATGATTTGAAATGTCTTACGTGGGTTTAAATTGCTTGCAAAATAGCAAAGATCAAAGTATTGAAATGGAGTTTTGGGATTTTTCAGACCATATGCAGTCTTGTATTAAATTTCTTTTACGTAATTTCATAACAAACAGCTTGTTGAAAATTTTGAGGATGGTGAGCAGTGAATATCCATTTAGTTATCAATAATAACGATGAGCATCCAAATATATTAGTTTCAAAGTCTAAGAGCTATCATATTTGTCTTTTTCTCCTTTCAGTGAAGATTTGTTTTTTTAACAAAATCAAATTATTTTGTTAAGTGCATGAAAGCAAATGGTAAACATGCAATTGTAATATTGTTGATTATTTTGTTTTGCACATGGATATAGGTGGTGTAGTCAGTGAATGCATTTGACACTTGATTTTTAGTCACTCAGATTAATTATATACTCAAATTTGTGTGTGCAAAGAATCAAAGACTTTCTTCTTGTTCACTTGTTGGTGGAGAGAGAGAGAGAGAGAGAGAGAGAGAGAGAGAGAGAGAGAGAGAGAGAGAGAGAGAGAGATGTTATAAATTTTCATGAAAGAGATTTCCTTCTTGGGAACTTTGAACTTAAAGCTATATAATCTTTCAGCTGAAATGAAATGAAACCATATGTACTTCTCTGAATACAGCATGCTGAACAATATCATTGTAAAATCTGAGTTTCAACTTTTTAAAAAATTTAAAAATTTTGCAATTTATAGATGAGTGATGTCCATGCATCTCTTCTGTCATCCTGAGTATAGGATGAACAATCTTCAACTTGAACTAATTCAATTTATTGCGCAAAACGTGTTATGAACGTGTTATGAAGCAGTCACAAATCAATAAAGTTTTGAACATTTTTCAAACCAAATGTGAGTAAATTGCATGGTATTATTGGATGAATGTCATCTATATGGGCATATTTAAAGAATCCTTGAGTAGAGTTCTTATGCTGAATTTTATATGGCATTGTTTGGCTTTGAAGAGTGCATTCAAAATGATAGGTTAGCATTCTGAGAGAGAGAGAGAGAGAGACAGAGAGAGAGACAGAGAGACACACGAACACACACACACACAGACAGACAGTACTGTTAACTGTAAATATATTTATTCTTTAGCATGTTTTGGCAGAAAGCATCTTCTGCAATATCAAGTACATCGCTAAATGTGTACAATCATGTATATCTGGATACAAATGAGTTCATATATATATATAACACTAATTCAAATCAAAGCTAATTTCTTGAAAAATCACTTTCTACCAAATATCATACGAAAGGCCAAATTTAAGACATTTTCAGTATTAAATAAATAATAAACTACATTATCTTTCCTCCGGGTGTGTTTGTTTTTAAACTATAGAAAAAATACAACCATGCAGTGCGCGACCTAATATCATTTTATTTTTTTTCTTTCGACTCCCTATTCATTAGCACATTTTTATTTGTGCTAACTAGTGCTTTAATAAACATAATAATTATAAAGTCCATATATATACGGTACGAGTTATTACGTGATATATTTGCACAAATAGCCATGCAGGTGATCAATAAAATATCAACACAGCACTGCATGATTTTGGCAGGGAGGTTTGTTGTTTATTTGTTCTGTTGAGTGATTGAGCTAGCAGCACAATATTTCCTGGCTTTCTCTGACTGTTTTCAACTATTTGTTGTTTTTTTTTTTCGTTTACAGAGAGCATAAAGGACAAAGTCCAGAAAAAACTTAGCCTAGGAATCACTGACGTCGGAATTGGAAACAATGCTGTAAGTATTAAATGTCCTCTGTAATAAAATATTAAATTAATCATCAGGAATTGGTCAAAAAAAAATTACTGGATGAAACTTGTCTATATCTCCGAAACATTTCTGCATTTCTGCTTTGGGATTTGACTTCTTCCGAAAAAGCACAAAATGTGTTTCTCATAAGGTGAAGTACCATGGTTTCTTTTTTCAGTTTTGAAAATTTAGTTTTAAAGGGATGAAATTCTCTGAAACTTTAGTGTCGTGAATTTTGATAAGGTGACGAAAATTCTGAAACTTTCGTCTCGTGAACTTTGCGAATATTTTCCCCAGTGGAAACATTTCCACATTTTATAGTATTCTCAGTTGTGCTTCCACTAATGGAACAAGGAAAAACTTAAAAGTCAGTTTTGATTCCTGCTTTGTGTGTAATGAATCGAAATGATTCAGCTGTCAATGAGCATCTAGATTCAGTTTGAGTGATCTCAACCCTGGACCAGTACATAGAGAGAAAAAAAAAGTGATAAAGAAATTCATTTTCAAAGGTTTCATCTCGGATGAAATGAATTGACTTTCAGAACAACCAACCACTGACTGTAGAAATGGTTGAAAATGTATTTGTTCACAAAAAGTATGCAAAAATAATACAACAATATGTGGCATTGTGTTGTTTTTCTCTGTATTGGTGCATTAAAGGGACTTGGACACGATTTGAGATCAAAAAAATCTATTTTTATATTTTATGTATAAAATGGTTTACTGGTGAAATTTAAATGATTGACCAAAATGTTTAATGTTAAAGTCAAGTTACAAGCAAGATACAGAGGTAAGAATTGGTTGTTATGTAAACAAAGCTCGAGTCTTATAATTTTTACAAAATATGTAAAGTAGAGATTTACCATTTCTTTGACAAAATGACATGTAAAAAACAATTTAAACTATTTCAATATCTTCATAAATACTATTATCAACAACAGAAAGATACATTTGATTGAAACTTACACCAATACAACACACAGGTAAAAATTGACACCATTCAAGCTTTGTTTACAAAACAAAGATTTATGAACTTTGTATCTTGCTTATAACTTAATATTTGCCTTCAAATTTTGACACAGCATTAAAAACTTCTATATTTATCAGTATAAACATTGAAAATGGAAAAAATAAATTTTTAAAATTGTAAGTCAAATCGTGTCCAAGTCCCTTTAAGGTATTCTGTGGGTAGGAGAGGCTGATCGAAGGTGTATTCCTTCCCAAAAGGTACATGAAAATACTATCACTGTGGCAGATTATTTTTCTTTTATATGATTAAGCTCTGTAATATTAGATTGTTGTACAAATTAAAGATGGAGGATTGATGACCTATACACCCAATCTCAACCCCCCCCCCCCCCCCCCCCCCCCCAACAATGAAGATTTCTATTCTTGATCAAGTCAAACTTTGAAGTTATAATCATAATAATGGAGACCTGTATTTCTCTCAGATCTTAATAGACGACTGATTAATTGTCATAAAGTCCAGGGTTTCCTTAATTTTCTTGGTTTACCTGGTATTTCCATTCTTTTTTGGAAAAGAAATTGAATTGTTCGCTGGCAGCTTGCAGCTTTTATTGACATATGCAGTGACAATGTCTTCTTGATTATTAATATAAAAGATGTGTCAATGAAGTTCTCAATTTTTAATAAACATCGTGAGAGTAGCTAATTAATTGGTGTATACCTATAGTCATAGATTGATGGATTCGTTGGATTGATAAAGAATTTGAATGGAGCTAGCTTAGAATACATTTGCCGATTTTGTGTTGATCATATTAATTCTGATGAAATTTAATATCAAAGTCAACAGAGACTACGTATATATTATTTTAAGAAATGATAATTTTTTAAAATATCATAAGTGACATATTCCATTTTCATGTTATGGATGTGACGATTGGAAATTGAGCATTTGCGAGGGATGCTATCACATTACGAAAGGCATTAGTTTACCTGGTAAATATTGTTATGCTATAAATTTAATTATCTATCTGATTTATTGAGCCGTAATGTAGTCAATATTGATCAACTTTCGTTGAATTGCTCTGTGCTCTTTGATTGGCTATGTACAACTTTTATTAAATTGTTTACTGCTTATATGATTGGTTATGAAATTTTGTACTTCATGAGTAAACTTTTTTTCCAGCAATGTCACAACAATTGATATCAATCCACAAATCCTTAAGTTAAGTTTGTGTACATAAGGCTTTTATTGACTAAAACTGCTTAATGGAAGAAAAAGTATTGAAATAAATAGATTCAAAAACAATCAAATATCCATATGTGAATAATTCTGATTCTAAGGCTTTTTTTGATCAGAATAAGACATATTGCATGTATATGAAAAATGTATCGATTCGCTTGATATGAGAGAGAGAGAGAGAGAGAGAGAGAGAGAGAGAGAGAGAGGAGAGAGAGAGAGAGAAAGAGAGAGAGAGAGAGAGAGAGAGAGAGAGAGAGAGAGAGAGAGAGAGAGGTTTATTGATTCCACTGTTTCATTATAATTCTCTATAAATACAAAATAAATAGGAATGACTTGGCATTTACAAAGATTTGTGATTTAATATGTACATTTAACAGATTAAATATATAATTCAGCACATGAAAATAAGGAGAGAGAGAGAGAGAGAGAAAGAGAGAGAGAGAGAAAACTGTTAAAAATCAGAAGTTAGAAAAAATTAAAACATGATAATACTATATGATTTAATTTCTGTGATATGTGACACTCCATATGATTGCGAGAGAGAGAGAGAGAGAGAGAGAGAGAGAGAGAGAGAGAGAGAGAGAGAGAGAGAGGTGTTGAACATGTTATTGAGTTCCCTTTCATGAACCAGCTTCCTTTCATTCAAATGATCCAGTTATACGTATGCGTTGATGAGTCGCATGAAGTAAAAGCATTGATTACAATGTTACACAGCTGAACAACGCAAGATGAAAGGTGAGATTCTCTGAAGTGTGAAAACATTGAACAAATGGCGGAGCCTGCAGTCTATGGTTGAAGCTTTCTGTGTCATGTTTCTGTCGTGGCGTTATGGAAGACACTTATCATGGAGTCATGTGTCTCCATTACAAACACTTCTCCCGTCCTTCTCTCTATCTTCTCTCTATCATATTTGCTACTACAGTGTTTAATAGTCAGTGACTGCCGTCTGTGTGTGTGTGTTAATTGTTATGATTTGAGTTTGAACATATTCTTATAATTGTATTTCAAAACATACAAAAGGTTAAGTCACACTAGTTCTGACAACTTACAAGACGTCATCATTATTAAATGTTATTTTCATGCATATTTACCTCAGCGTTCTAATCAAAGACATGGCATCAATTTCCTCATTGACCTACTGTTTTTTTTTTCATTTTTTTTTTCTTTTTTGTGTAAGTTTGTGGAAATTAAATCATGAATATTTTTTTTCTTATTTTATGTATGAATATGCTCTCTTCTTCCTTAAGTTTTAATCAATAATACTAGTCAAAGCGACGGTGTGAGCAGGTTCCGTAGATTTAGATTAGAATTAAAGATTTAGGGAATGCAGGCATTTCCACAAATTAAACTTTTGTTTTAATTGAAAGCTTAGATATTAAATGAGGATTTTTGTTTACTTCAATTTTTAAACTTTAATAGTTTTTTTTTTTTTTTACGGAGTGGTGATTCAGAACTTATTGTGACCTTTCAACCCTAAACTAGTGTTTTGTTTATTTGTGTTTTGTAAAGTCAACTTTAGAATATTAACATATTGAAAATCAACCTTTTTTTCAATTGCCTTTATCCAGTTTCTAGCATGAGAAGTCAGTTTATAATGGATTTTTGTTTAAATGGGAAATGTCATTCAGGATGTTCAAACTACATGGAAGATGATCATATCTCGGGCATTAGAACTCGTAATCACTCGTAATCACCAAAGAATTCACACCTATTAGTGTTGTACAAGCATCGGAACAAACAACTTTTAATTGGAATCTATACACCTAAAAAGAAAAAAGAAAGGATAAACCTCTCTGTAAATGATGAACCATTGTCATTAGAGTTGGGTTTTAATGTCGATTATGACTCCAGGAAAATCAAAAAAAAAAAAACAACCCTGATATAATGTGGACGAAAACCGAAAGCAACAGGTTACGTCGTCCGCTGACTAGGTCTCATAAAATAGTCGACATTTCCTTCGCAAGCAACATCAGAACGATGGGCTCAGGAGATGGCGTGTTTTATTGGTAAATTTCAACCCACTCGCGGTTGTCATTAAACTTTGGTGTGTCTAATACCTAGGAAACATTTGTAACTTATCTCCCCCCATTTTGTTGCCAATAGCTCTACGAAATTAGAACTATCGAGATTTGCACCTACCAATTCACTTTGGCTCCAGGGTCTGTGGTACTACTGTGACTGATAGAATGACTTTAAGGAATCTGATTACGTCTATAGAGGTTGTAAAAATTTTTCCCAATTTGACTTGACTCCCCAATTTTCTTCAGCATTGATATTGTAACCATATTATATTACAAAAATATTAAAATCTCATAACATATTATCAAGACAAATATGAGCTTTGATTTTTTTTCTTTTCATCTCTGCTAGCCTTTTCAGACAGATTGTCTGAGAAATTGAAATTATTTGAGACCAATATTTTTTTTCCTTTATACATAAGCTCTAAGATTGAAGTACAAAATGTATTGCAATCTGACTTCAGTTATTCTTGCAGCACACTAAATCCTGCAGCTCAAACAAGAATCATTTGATATGAATACTCAGTATATCCGTTTTCTTTGTTTTTTTAGATGATAAATTTGTTTTTTCTTTAGAACATCAGAATCATTATCAGGATTTCTATGAAATATAATAAGTAATTTCCAAGTCATTACGACGCGTCACTAAAAATCACTATTATCAGCATGCTATTATAAAGTTCTTTTTTCATAATTTTTCTTAAAAAACTTTGAGTTTTTGTTTCATTGGCCTACCTTAAAACTGGTGTTTGGCCTACATAAATGAATAAAAAAAAATTAGTTCATCTAGGAGTTAGTCCTTTAATTAATGGTTGTGAAGTTTGATGATTATAAAGAACAATTCTTGGAGTTTTATTGCAAATTATAGTCCACAGCGCTGCGAGCTTTGCAGATCGAGATCAGTTTTTTTTAATCATTTGAAGTTTCCTTTGAGAGACGATATCTAGTGCTTTATGTACCCTACACTGTTGTTAACTTGCCGAGGGGGGAATCTTGTACATAAAGAATTTCAAATGTCTCCAAAGAACTCTTTTTATACCAAGAAAACATGGTTGATATATTATACTAGGTCAGGAAAATGGGAGGAAAAAGGGAAAATTGCTTACTCTTTAAAACAATTTTTTTTAAAGGCAAAAATCGTTGAATAAAAAAAGAACCCCAAATGCAATGTAATTAGGTAGTTAGTTAATGATTCTTATTTTTGTGTGTTATTTATTGCAGAAAAACAATGCACTTGCTATTCAGTGTGTTATTCAAAGATTAGTCTCTAGAATACATTTTTGATAACACTAGCCTAAGACTTCTCTAATTGGTTGGACTTCCAGACACCCCCCCCCCAAAAAAAAATATATAAATGTGTGCATATATGTAAAAGTGTATATAGTATCTTGCCAAAAAAAATTTATCTCATCCAAATTTTCTATAGTATATATAGTGACTCAGAGAGGTGTTGACTGAAAAAAAGAAATAATTTAATTCTGACAAACTAGAACCAGGAAGATTCTTATGCGATCATAATGAAGCAAATCTGGAAGATTTTGGGTTGCTATGCTGTAGTGAACTCCTGTGAGTTCATATGCGTGGTTCTGCAAGATCTGAGTTACGTGTCATGTAAGGGATGTGAAAGCATTAAGCCCTGAAGGAAATCTCTATCCCCCTGTCTTCCCCTCCCCCTCTGTTTTAAATCCTCTCCAGTCTGAATCTCTCAGCTTCTTATCCACAAGCATTTGATGAATTTGCAGAGACATTTGAATTTAGTTGCCATGCCAACAGCCTGTCATCACTGGCTCCTTCTATAATCAATATTATGATAATTTGTGTAAAATCAGCCAGTCAATTTGAATCTGTGTTCATTTTCACACAGGCACCATAGCTTTACAGGTAAAAAAAAATGCGAGCTTGTTCCATATTCTAAGGCCTTTTCATGCAGTGTGGAAGGCATGGTTCTTTTTACCCTTTTTTGGGGTGAATAGCAGAACCTGACTGCTGTGGATGATCGGGGAGAGGCTAGTTACCTGAAAGAAGTCCCATGATTTTCTGGGTTTTTTTTTCATGACAGGAGAGTGCATGGAGTGAATCACAGAGAACTTTATTTAGGAAGGTAAGTAGATGATGCAGAATGGAGATGAATTATTCATTGGGTTTTACCAGTTCTAAAAGTGGGGATGAAATTGCAGATGATTCTTTTACTATCAGTTTGTGCAGCGATGCTTCATGCCGTTAAATGACTGGGGATTTTTTTTTATTTGAATCCTCCAGTTGAGTTATCTAAGATGATCAATATCTTAAAAGCTCTGTTACCTAATGTCAAAGTTTAAAGCTCGTAAAACTGAGTAAACCAATTGGGGATAATAGATTATGTTTTATGAATTAGGAAAATAAAAAATGTATCTTCCTACAAATATAAATATGTGGCATTTATGCAAGTGACTTCTAGACTGTGTCGATGTCTGCTCGGATCAGAGATTTTTATGTAATATTGCATTGATTTCTCGTAGACATCAGAGGGAAGTGTCAACCTTTTAGAAATTATTAAGCATCATTATACAGTAGTATGATAAATTCCAATGGCCGGTAAATTAGAATTATAGACCGGAATATCTGATTTGCTTTTCCCAGTGAGTTCTATTGATTTGTCTTTCCTTTTCTTTTGTTTCTGAATTCTTTTAATCTTCTCTTTCTTGGATTAGAGATGCATGGAAATTATTTTTAAGGATTATTGTTTGCTACTTATAATATATGATTCCGTTCTGAAAAAATAATACATGATATTTTTGATAGCTACATATATGCTTTTAAATTAATTATGAATTATAAAGTATTAAAGGCAAAAAATTGTAAACAAGTTTTTTTTACTGCAAAAAATACCTGGGATTTTGAAGCGCATTACAGACTGGAAATCTCGTCATTAAGAGGGCTTGATGGTCATGGCCATTTTTAGACTAAATGGATCTCCTTTGGAAGAAAAGCTCTATATAAAAATATTAGGAAAAATTACCCAAATTTGAAAAGTAAAATATCTGGATTTGTTCTATACTAAATAATAGTTTAAAGCAAAACAAATAATATCTTTTTAGAAATTTTTTAGGTAGATCTGATGGTTAATTTGTTGACCTTTCAACCCCCATGAATTAAAGGGAGATTAAAGTTTTAATCCTTTTGTCAATTTAAACCAACATAATAGCAGGAATTCCAATCTATTTTGCTGTGAGTGGTTTTAAACATAAGGGGCTGCAGAATACACTAACATCAGGAATATTAAGAAAAAAAATAAAATGATTCCGAGAAGAAAAGTGTGTATCAAAATGTCCATCACTTAAAAATATTGGTAACAAATGATCAGGCAAATAATTCTATTTGAGTCATTCTATGTAGAAGCATTCACTAATGTTCTGAGAAATGTCTGCTGTACAGATGCATAATAAAAAATATTATTCCCACACAAAGGTCAAAAATGGCCTTTTTAAAAAATCTGTTGCGTGTAGAAACAGGCCATTGTGTGCCACTTGATCTTGGGGGGATTTTAAATAATTGGACAGAAATATTAATTAAGCGACTGAAACAATTATTACCTGCGACAACCAAAGATCAACATTTGCTCAGCCGTTTGACAATGTAGCATGTTTTTTTTTTTTGTGAGAATCAGTTCGAGACTAGAAATACAGATTTGTCACTGCAGTATGGCCCTGCTTCAGAGAATCAATATCGCTGTGTCGTCGTACATGATGTATTCCAATTTGATCCAACATATGATTTGAATAGTAATGTATCCAATGGAAATTCAATATTACTTATGGGTTTTATTTAGGAAACATTTTTTTTTTCTCACACAAATGTGAGTGTGCATGTTTGATCCCAATTTTGTCGCAAATTTTCACAGTTCACAATCAAGTCAATCGGCCATGATAAAAGTGACATGAGAGAGAACAAAGCATTTAAAAAAGAAAAATAATCATGACAAAATCCTTGACAATCGTGATTGCACAATGATTATGAATAGACGAGACATGCTGTTAATTGTGGTAGTTACTTCCCCTTGGCTGCTGATCAAAGCATGGTTGGATATTGATCGGCTATATGGAACAGTGGCAGATTAATTAACGTCCTTTGAGATAACCGCGACCGCCTTTAGCTAGGTTAGACACCATATTGATTCCATGAGCTTCGAAACCTTGGAGCCCAAAAAATTAAGAATCAGGGAGGACTTCCTCGTATAAACTGGTTCATCTTGGGACACACACATTGTAAACTGGTTCATTTTGAGACGTACATATCGTAGACTGTCTTATTGGTTAGATAGAATTTACTCAGCCACCAGGGAATTTTTAATTTTGCTCTTAAGTTTGATATTCAACTGTACCATAATATAGTTTCCCCCGACTTTCTGAGCTTTAATATTTGCAGTATAAATCAGTTTTGAATGAACTTGTGAACTGGAAGTTTTACTTCAATGTGTTTTGATTTGGCTGTATAGCTTACAGCTGTCACTTAACTATTTTTTTTGGTGTTTTTGTTTCTGCACTGATTTGAGAAATTTGAGAAATTTCCCAAGGGTTTGAATTTAAACCAATTTAAAATGATGAGTCTTAAAGTGCAGACAATCAATTATACTGTTTGCTGGAGAAATTCAGAGGGATGAAAGATAGAGTAAAAACTAAAGTGATTGGGGTTCCAAATGAACATAAAAAGCTATGAAAACCCTCTACTCTTCAGCAGACCGTTTCTTATTTCACTAAATTGCACCACTGTGCCTGAGGTACAAGATACTGAAATGAATTAGCTATTGTCGCACAAGGTTAAAGTCTACAATACATATTTGAAATCTATATGCTGAAATAATGCCTGTTTCAGGTCATTTGTCAATCAAAATAAGACACCATGTGCATGCATGCCAAAAAGTTCACTTTGCTTCTCTGGGACTGAGATACAAAATTCTGAAATGAATTTGCTGTTTTTTCACAAGGTTAAAGTCTACGATACCTATTTGGTATGAAAAAAAATCCTATATTCTGAAATTAAATGCCTGTTTCAGGTCATTTGTAAATCAAAATAAGAAACCCATGGGCATGTGTGCCAAAAAATAATGATTACTTCCGGAAATTAGAAACTTTTAATCAAGGAAAAATACTAATCTAGGGCTTTTGGCACAATTAATGGCATTTAATTGCACAGTGTTCTGCAAGACTTAGTTTTAGAAGCTTGCCTTGATTAAGTTTGTTTTATTATGTTCAGCTAGTAGAATCATGGTACTGTAAAGATGCTAGATATTGTTAATAGATATTGGATATCTTTGAAATGGCAAACTTGTTGAGCATGCTGGAGAATGGCTTGATTAAATGAAAAAGATTTTTGATTTATTATTTTTCAGTCATATTGGTGTTAAAAAAATTGGAATTAAAAAATTGATATCATTTCATCATTCTAGATATTGTAGTTGGGACTTGATATCTGATATTCAGATATTAATACACAATCAAATTATGGGTATAGTCCTGCACAAGAGTGAAATTTAACTCCATTAATCAAAAATTTTACTGTTGGGCCTGAACAGAGCTTGAGCTTTTGGAGATCTTTAGCATATCGGAGTAATGTTAGACATAACCATTAAAACTCATGGTAAATATTTTGTAACTCAGTTTATTTTTTGCAGCAATGTTGTACTGCGCAATTGACCGTTTGCGGCAACAACAATTTTTGTGATATCAAGTTAAGGTACCTCACTACACCTAGACTTATACTTTTTATGACACTACATCACAAGATGGCAATTTAAATGTTTTGTTACATTGTTTATATCGTGCGATTGGGTTGTATATCGTCGTTAACTACTAAGCTCATGCATGCAGCGGTGTAAGTAGTGGGCTACTGAGCCGCAGATCATGAGTTCGAATCCGCCTAGAGCTTTTGTTTATGTTTACTGAATTAAATTTTCGAACAGTCATGTAATTTTTCATTCAAATTTGCACAATTTTTGCCTATTTGACTTAAATACTTCTTATCCATTATGATATCTATCATAATCATGTAATTTTCTGCTCAGATTTGAGAAAATATTTCAAGGTGTAGTGAGCCACCTTAAAAATATGTTGTAATAAACAAATCAAAACATGAGTAAACTCATGGTTCTAACATATCAGTGGATATTTCTGACAGCAAGTTTTTTTTTTTCAAAGTTTCCTTGCAAGTGAATAATAAAGGTGTATAAAAACTGAATCTGTGGAACTTCTTGTACATGTCTTCATGACTTAATAATCCCTATTTCCTAGAGTGTGCCCAAGCCATATCTAAGTAAGATTTTGTGCTGCAGCACTGAATATTTTTACTGTACATGGCACAAAAATTTTTACTGTAGCACTTGAACACACAGTGAAAATACTTGACGTGGAAAATCCTGTATTTGTGTTTATAATAATAAATATCAACTAGCTTGTTTTTTCAAGAACGTCATGGAAAAACCAAGATTACAAAATACATCAGAGGAACTATTAAAAGACCCAATTAAAAGAGGTGCTATGGGCAATTGTCATTTCAGTATAGAATATTAAATGCATAGGAATCCCTATAATAACGTTATTACCATTATTTCAAGAAAGGAAACGTTCATGCGATTTAAAAAATGGTCATCAAAATGCTTTGAATCTACGTCATCCTAATAAAATACAGCAATCATCTTTAAATACGTAGCCTGGGGCTCTCCTCAGAAAGGCAGAAAGAGAAAGTGAAAAATAAAATCCAATATATTTGTGAACTAAATCCATAAAAAAAAATTCTTCCACAAAAGTCTAATTAAATGTAGATTACCGAGGAACCTTAAGAAGAGCCTTTGCAATCAATAGTCTGAGATTTATGTACTGGTCGGGTTTCCGATCATTTAACAAGGCCCAAAGATCTAGTGGCAGGCCTGATGCCCAATTCATTGAAGTTTTAAGCCCTTTTTTGAATAATTAAACCCATTCAACTGTAGACCGATTTGCATATATGACAAGGCATCTGAAATAATTCCAGCTAGGAAGATCCCAAATCCGATTATTGTTTTTCCCGCAGACTTTTTTCCTTAGACTTGAAATCAATATTTTAAAAAAAAAGATATGCTAAACAAAAATTTTGTGATGTGCTAGGGCTTCAAGCACACTTTTATCATCCTGTGCTGCCATTGTCTCTGGGCCTACAGCTTTAAAGTTGAACATAAAATCACTCTGCATGACTCTTTCTACTGTATTTTTAAGTGTGAACGTCAATGTAAGACTATCGCAGTAACGGTATTTGATGACAGCAGGGTAATTAGTCGACGAATCATTTATCACAATCTCAGCGATTCTGGGTGTTTAGTGTTGATAAATTAAAATTTTTTTAAAAAAACCAAAAAAAAAAACCACTATGAAATTCAAAGCCTACCATGATGAAGAAGATTATCAGAAATGATTTATTGAATAAATTGAAGTCTCCCGATTTCTGTGTTAGATTAGATAGGCAAAAATTAAGAGTGAACTGGAAAAAAATACTGTATATCCTTAATTTTTTTTCGCATGTCACAAAATTTGCGAAAATGGGGAAAATATGTAGCATTTTTAATATGCATCACTCAATTTTTGTGATTTAAAATGTTTCTTATAGAAAACAATGCAAGAAATAATTTGTGTGTATTCAATATTTTGCGATTTAACAGAGATCACGAAAAAAGCGAAAATTAGATCATCACGAGAATTACCAGATATACAGTTTTGGTGAAAAATACATACACATTAATGTATGTATTTTACTTCTTTGTCTCAAAGCAAATTGGGTTATTTTGCTAAGATAGAATTATTTAGGCAACTTAAAACTATGATGTATGTGATAAAGACAAATGTCAATTGTTTCATTTACGTCATTTAATTATCTACCTAGTAAAATTTCGGTGAAGAACATTAATTTGCCCTGCAAGAGAGCAGTACCACAGTTATCATGAAGGGGTCTATTATTTGAGAAATTTCGTAAGTATTTAAGGTTTATAATGAAGTTCATTATGTACAGTCTAAAAAAAATGTCATGAATTTCAATGCTGTTGATTTATTAATGATTCTAAATGTCATGTTTTTCAGCAGTACATGTATGAAATTTTTTTTATTATTCTTTTCTTTGGCTAACATGTTAAATTCATAATATTTAATATGTATTACCACTAACAGTTGAAGACAATTTTCTCTTTGAATTCCTTCAAAGTAATAATGAAGAAACATTATATATCATCAGTTCAGTGGTAATTTATCAATATAAATATATGGAAGTTCTAGCTGCATGTATATATCCATATTTCACTGTATTTTCACTGTGATGTGGACAAAAAGTACATTATATGACGTGAGTCACTTAGACAGCATCAATCTCAATATTCCTACAATGTCACAGAGGAAGTGGCAAAATTATCAGTCGGTGCATATATCACTCGATTTACACGGCAGCACTGTGGACAAATTGCAAGAGCCTGCATTATATGATAGGAAATCTCATAGACAGCATTAATCTCAATATTCCTTTTAAAGTGAGAAGGTGGAAACAATTTATAAATTGCAAGTTGGCATATATATATATATATATATGCAAGTGTTGTCTATCCACAAATCAGTGTATTTTCACTGCAATAATGTTGCAGTATTTAGTCTTGATCAGGCAGCATTATTTCATAGAGGGCCACATAGACACTATTAATCTTCATTGTTCCTTCAAAGTAAGAAAGTGCGTAAAAAGAATTTAAAAATTGTCAGATGGCATATATAAATGTGAGTTCTGTCTATATCCACATTTCATTCTGTGGTTCACTGCAGTGTGGACAAATGACAGCATTATTTGATTGAGGGTCGCGTATATGACAGCATTTATCTTGATATTCATTTCCTTGATAACAGGAGTTCTGAACTTCCAAATTTCGCTGTATCTCCAGTGTATTGACAAGAGGTTATATGGTGGCAGGTCATGATAAAGGGATTCTGTATATCCAAACTTCACTGTATTTTCACTGCAATGTGCACGGACAAAAAAGGGCAACATATTTATCATATGGAAGGTCATCCAGACAGTATTAATCATAATTTTTACGGTGTCGGTTTTCTCTTTGACAGAACCCGGTCAGTCTGCGGGTGTCAGATGACAGATACATCGTGCTGAGCTTCGTCCTCTGTGGCTGTATCGCCGGGATCCTGCTCGCCTCCGTCATAATATTCCTGATCCGGAGGAACTCCAGATCCAAACAAAAACTGGCTCAGCTCTCGTCCGGACCAACAGGAGAAGGAAATGAACCATCTCAGGATTATCAGGTAAACAAAAACACTACCCCCCTCATAACCCCTCCACCCCAACCCTCCCCCCCCTTCCCCCACCCCCTTAAAAAAATAGATATGGTATAATGAAATTGAACAGGTATTTGAATTATCAATTATCAAATAATCTTCAACAAAAAATAATTAAAAAGATTTGAAATTGCACAGATATTGAGTGACACCATCACATAATTATTGATTAGATACGACCTCATATTACACCTATCTTACTAGATAATAAAGTTGATTGAAGTTTTCTTTCATCAGACTGGTAGATTTTCTACTATCATCATCAAATCCAGTAGATAAATATCACATTATCCGAGTTCTCTATCATATGTTAGTTGTCTATATTTTTTAACCATATCTTATAGATCTGATATTGACATTACACAGTAGATACTAATTAGATATTTATATGACTTGTCTGCTCTCTGCTAAATATTTTAGTAATCTGAACCTACATAAATATAAATTAGATATTAACTTATTTCCTATCTGGTAGAGGTATTTTTACTGTAGATTATATTTCTGTTCAGTATTTTTCAGAAATATCAGTTATTTTCAAAACTAATATCTGCAAGGAACTTGTAACTACCATTGGCGTTATCTCTACCAAATATGGTAAACATTGATTACATGTAAAAAATATGCTAGACATTTATTTCATGTAAATCATCTGTTCGGTATGAAGAAGAAATCGGACATCAGACGTCCGGTTGATCAGACATTGACTCGTGGACACAGCACTGATTTATTTCTCCAATGGAGACAGTGCAAAGTGTATTTATCAATATTCACCCTGCAGATTAATGGAACTTGTCCAAGGTTCAGCGCATACATTTAACAGCAACAAAAAATCCATCTCGTTACCGTGGGGATTTCCTGGCTAAATCGGTAAATATTGGTGACAAGATTGGATCTGACTGAAGCCCGGGTTTCCCCAGTCCTCGGCCATGATGGATGTGTCTGTCGTCTCCATTAGATTTCGGAGGGAAGGGGGGAAAAATACCGGCAGATTTATTGGGATCAATTGGTCATAACCCCATAATGCAATAGTGGACGGCAGAGAGAGAGAGAGAGAGAGAGAGAGAGAGAGAGAGAGAGAGAGAGAGAGAACTTGCTGTTTCATAGGTTAGGATCAGACACGATATCTCAACTTAAATTTATAAGGTTCAAAGAAGCCAAGGATTTATATATGTCTATAAACTTTAAGATAGTTTTTACATGTTTCATATATATCTGTAAGTATATGTTTGTTACTTTTGAATAAAAAAATCTTGTGTACAATTCCTGACTAATCTTGGGCCCTTAACCATATTAGAAACATTCAAAAGGGAATATGATGCCTCGGTTAGAATAAATCATTAATACGGAATCAGGACATGGAAGGATCTTTGATTTTTGCCTGACTGTCTCATAATCTTGTATAGACTTAATAAACTATATTGCTCCTGATGTATTTTAATCATTTATGTGAGACCCTCAGAAATCTGATATGAATGGGGCATTGATCATGAATAAGGCTACAAACAGTCTGAAATGCCCTCAGAAAAAAAGAGTGTGCATGCAGATATTCTCCATTCAAATTAAAAAAAAGATACTGGGGAGAAGTCATTATTCCTGGAATATGAGGACAAAAATGTATCTCTGCCACCAGAGGCAAATTTCTAATGATTTTATTCCTTGAATGGAAATGGAAAAAGTACAAGATGAAATGAATAATTTGGTGTTCCCTGTATCGCATTAAAAGAATATATAGCTAGTTCTCTTCTGAGATGTGACAATTACAAATGAAGTAGTCAAAGGGGGATGGAGACCCAATAAAACTGGTGTAGTCTGGGCAGCTACAGTTATAGCATTTCAACCTTTGAAGGCATTGAACTTTATTTGAACAAAGGCTTAATTTATTCTTGTTCTGTCTTATTGGGAAAGATCTGCATGCATGGGAACTTAATAAATTGGAAACTGATTGAAAAACTTACTTTTAGATTTTCAGTCTCTTATTCTTTTTTTTCTTTAATCTTTGAAATTTTTCCCTGTATATCTTGTACTTTTTCCAATTCCATTCTAGAAATATAATCATTAGAAATTTGCCAAGAATAAAAAAACTGGTCTTTTTATGTAATGCAATAGAAAAGGCGAAGTTCGATCTAGCTGCCATTTTTTAGAAATGTCTGAAAAAGAACTCAAATGTGACCTTTTTCCAGACCTTTAGTTGACTGAATGTCAGAGCCTCATCCTTTGAGTATTGGTAGAGTTGCATGAACATGCATGTATAACAAAACCGGGGTCTTTTCAGTGTGCAGAATAAAGCACTGGTCTTTTTTCCATATAACAGGACCTCTGTCGACAGCGGATGCAGGGGAAAACTACGGAAAAACCGGAACCCCTTCACGCCGCCTCCAGGATCGGAAGTGTGTCGGGAGAACAGGTTCGAAGCCCATCCAGCCGGAGCAGTACCTCCTCATGGTAATTTTATACAAACCACTGTAAATGTATTACATTTGGCTGTGTATTCTTTTTGACGTTTTTGGCGGAATGCGGCTTCCGCTAATTCAAGTACATCGCTAAATGAAATGCATATATGTATAAGAATAGTCACATTCAGGAATACACTAATTTAAATCCACGCCAACTTGTTCAAAAACTGTATTCCGCCAAATATCGTACACGCAAAATATAATACGTTTACAGTATGTTCTACATACTGTAAACCAACTTTAATTTGTGTGCGAGAAAATTTTGCAAAGTTTGTGAGATCTTTGTCATATTCAATGCGAATATTTTACATTTTACACCATTCTGCTCTATCTGCTTAAAAGAGCAGAAAAGTAATTGCGAGTTGAAATGTTTTTACAGTATAGTGAAATGTGGGTTGAAATGTTTTTACAGTGTAGTAAATTGTGGGTTGAAATGTTTTTACAGTGTAGTAAAATGTGGGTTGGAATGTTTTTACAGTATAGTAAAATGCGGGTTGAAATGTTTATACAGCTTTGTTAGATTTCAAAGCCGTTAGTCATACTTAAAAGAATTCAAGAAATTACACAAATTGAAATGATTTCACAGTAGGGTTGTGTTTTCTCTAGTGCAATGAACCTTCTGTGTTAACAAGGTTATACATCTTCTACAAGACAAGTTAATGTTATATTGATCTTGACTCATATTGACACCCTAAATATGGGAGGAAAACTACAGATTATGTATTGCCTACTTATGGTTGAAATACAACTGCTGGCTAGACAAATAGGTGTGAAAATGACGGAAATGTTGCTGAAAGTTTCTGAAATGATCGATCTAGGTAATGACAAAATTCTTAGATGTTCAGAGCTATATACATGCAGTGAGTCATGTGTATATATTAGTCTTTCCCTAAATGGGGCTTTCTCAATGGGGTCCCAACCATTCAGCAGAGCTGCTACAATGCTGTGTTCCTGACACATTGATTAAAGCCTGTATATCTCCCTCTTCAATCTCTGATCCCATATAGCAATGTGCATGGTGGCAGCCATTTTTTTTTTTCGCTCTCAGACTATAAATTGGTGAGCTGCTTTGCGTTTTCGGTTCGAGATAATGGATAAGTGCTGTCTCAGCATTTAATGGGGATTTTGCATCCGTCTCCCTCATTAGTATCAGCGGCGTAATTAAACCACCAGCGTTAACGGGATTCCCCATAAAAGGAAGATTCCAGCACCAATTAACGCCAGGCGATTTCGGCCCTATTTGTCATCAGGGGGATGTAGAAGGCTCCGCCACTGCTTTGTGATGACAAATCTTTTCTCTTTACTTACTCCCATCTTTGAGCTTTAATTCAGTTTTACTGCTTCAAATCTGTCCATTTTTCCTTTTTTTTCTCTCTCTCTGTAGATCGGATTGCTGATATGACTGAGATTGACAATAATGACTGCTCCCTAGGGAGGCATCCTTATTGTCTACAGAAAGAGATTCAGATGTCTGCATATATATATATATATATATATATATATATATATATATATATATATATATATATATATATATATATATATATTCCACTTCGTTCAAGTTAATGCTCATTATCTTATTTTGGCAGACAAGTGCTAGTCTCCATTGAATAAAGTATTAATATTTTTTCTATTTTGAATAATTTGAACAATGTCGGTTAAATTTGTTTACCTGTTTTCATATAACTCTATATGCATTTATTGTGACCATGCACCCCTGCGTGCAATATTTATACTAGATATCCAATTTTTTCTCAATTATTTCCTTTTATATTCCTTCATTTCTTGAATCACACAATATTAAACATGCTGAAATATATGTTGGTTATGTTTGCTATAAAATTTTGTTCATTTTTTGCAAAACTCTAAGTAAGCTACAGTCTATTATATAACAATGCACTGTTATGCAGAATATCGAACCCGAACATTAAAAAATTGGAATATAAAAAATTAATTTTCTCGAAAATATGTCAACCAGACGCTACAAAAGTGTAAACTTGATCTGTAGTTTAACATTTTGAAGCTGTTCAGCAAATTTCATATTATTCCTCAAATGCATAAAGAAAAAAAGTGTGGAAAACTGAAGTGGGACAGACAGACGGACAGACAGACAGACAGACAGACTGACGGACGCAGAGGAAAGCTATAGTCCCCTCCGGTGAAAACCAGTAGGGGACTAAAAAAAAGTCTTGCATGTGGTTAAAGAAAATATTCATTATTTTAAGAGAGATGTGTTTTATGGTCATTACTTAAATAGTGAATGTTTTGCGCCAACATCTCCTGAATATTTTATTAGGTAATGATGTGCCCTAAGCATCAGCACATTTTCAAGTGACAAACATCATTAATGATTGAGTAAATCATTAATTAGTCGAACAATAACACGATAGCGATTTCAAATTTAATAGTGTTAGGTACTGTTCAGTTTCTGTTTTCAAATTCAATTTGAGATGAAGTTTTGTCAAAGAAAACTTTTTCCCCTTCATCAATCTATGTGAAATTTTTTTCCTAATTTTCTAGGTGCTCCGTGGCAAAAATATCAAAATTAAGATTGATTTTCATGCTTTTATTTTTTTCCCCAAAAATATGGCTAGTAAGAATATTGATTCTTTTCATGCAATCTAATTTTCTACCACTCAGTGAAAAGTTTTGACAATCTGTCCTCGTAAATGACAATCAGTTGTGTGAACTTGGAATGTATATGCCACGCAGATTGATACGCTGTTACGACAAGTCTTATTCATGATGTATACCAGCCAACTGATATCACCTTCGGTCTTCCATCATTTTACATTGCACTTCAAAGTGCAAAGAGTTTGAATAATAATTTTTTGATATTTTTTTTTAGATATAATGAAAAGCTGTGTATCTGGGTTTGTTTTTGTTTTTCGTTGTTTTTGGATGGATTATTACCAATGTTTAATTTTTGGCCAATTCAGTAGGCCTGATATATAGGTAATGGTGAAAGATCTGATTTAGGCCCTTTGAACTTGACTTTAATGGCAGAGAAAAACTTGGAGTATTCTGGTGCTTATAATTTTTCAATGTTGCAACCCAAAAAAAAAGGGTTTGTTGGGGCCCATTTATATAATAAGTGTAGCCTTCAGAACTTTGTACTACACAAAAGAGTAAAAAATACAGGTTGTGCTAGCAAGTTAAGCTTGATTGTTCAACAATGCAGGATTCGATCTTGCTGCAGTGAGTGAGGTTGAGGGCCATACAATTTAGACAAGCTTACTTTTGACCTCAGTCTCACTTTTCCACCATATGTTGCTTTTACAAAAGTAAGAGATCTCAAATTCGAACTTGTCTCTAAGTTTTATGACCCAAGGGCCAGGTACATAGTAATTAATTAGCTAATTAGAGTGCTCAGATTGCACAGATTGATTAATCAATATGTCACTTCCTATTTTTTCAGGAGTGAGGAACCTGTCACCTCTAATATGGACATCTCAACTGGTCACATTGTCCTGGTAAGTAGGTCAAGTTAAGGCCAAGGTCAAAGTAAAAAAAGGCACAGGGGTGGGGGGGGGGTGTTATAAATGGCTAAACAAAATTTTTTTCTTGCATTGGGAGTTTTGTGAAAGTCTATTCCTTTTAGCTTTGTTATATCTGAACCAAATTCATACGATCTTTCGGAGTTGTCTACTAAATAATCTTTTCCATATTGATTTTTGAAATTTCTTCAATGCATTCGAACAGTATGGATAAAGGCTTTTGGAGTTTCCTAGGGATATCTTCTCTTCTTCAGATTTTGTGTAATTTCTCAAATCTGAAAGAAAATTAGAAGCAGTTTGACCAAAGCTTTGGGAATTCCTTCAATCGTTAAGACTAACAGAATTGTATCGTCAAAAGCTTTCACCTTTATTGATTGTTTTAGTCATACATGGAGGACCACCTAAAGAACAAGGATCGTCTAGACAGGGAGTGGGAGGGTCTATGTACCTACGAAGCCGACCCGTCCAACACAGACATAGCCAATGACGCCGCCAATATACGCAAGAACCGCTACAGTGACACCGTTCCTTGTAAGTATATACTGTTAATTCCTTATTAAACGCGAGGAATTAATATCCGCGTAAATTCGGGAGAGGCACATCTGGTGGATTTTAAAATCTTGCTGTTATTTTACTGACAGATGTAAACTAAAGAAACTATGATAAAAATCTGGTGTTTGCGATTTCATATTCTCGCAATTTGATGCAGAACGGTTGATTCGTGGAATTGAGTTGTCGCGAAATATAAGGAATCTACAGTATTCAAGTTTATTGTCACCATGCAGCATACAAGTTTTCACAAGTGAAGGTCAAAATGTGTCCTTCAAGTTTTCACACATTAAGGTCATAATGTGTTCTATAAGTTCTATAAGTATTCAAAGATAACGTAGTGTTTACTATGTGATCATATTTCAAGGTCACAATATGTAAATATTCACAAGTAAAGGACAAAAAGTGTCCCCTAGGTGTTCACAGTGAAGGCCATATTGTATTTTACAGTTGTCACAATTCAAGGTCTCACAGTATTCTGCAGGTGTTCACAGTGAAGGCCATATTGTGTTTATCAAGTGTCACATTTCAAGTTTATGATTTGTCCTGTAAATGTCCCCAAGTGAAGGCCATAATGTGTCCTGTAACCGTTTGCCAAGGTCAAGGTTAGAGTTCAGCATCTAATGATGTGAATTCACATGAAACATCATTTGAAATGTGCTGAGGTCATTTTGGATTTTTTTAATTAAGAATGGCCGTTAATATCCGAACATTAAGTAAATTAACATAGTTATAATAAGGGGCTCGTCCGGATTGGAAATTTCTTAACCTCTGGATCACCAAGGTTCCCAGCAGAATGAGACTGGATCAGCCGATGATAGCAAATCACGGGAGATCTTTATTCAAGGGTGATTAAGTGCAGGTTGTCTGGATAGAGTGGGACGACAGAATCGACATGTAAACAGATTGGAATCAAAGAACTGATAGTCATCACTGCAGCAGTGCCTGGCAATAAATCAAAGACTGTCATGACACTCTATATCATATTCCGCATTTAGGGACACGAAGGGACAAGACCAGAAATGAAGTTTGCGTTGAAACCTATCTGCAGAGTGGGATTAATGGCGGGGTCCCCCGCCATTGTGATTTGTATAAAGCTTGCTGGAAACCCGAGAAAGGAATGATTGCTAGGTACAATGAGAGAATGGCTGCAGATACATGGACCGGCTCTCCAGAGCTGACAGATTATGTTGACATATGGAGAGATATGCTGCACTTGTGCGGATACTGTTGCAAGATCTCCCAATCCTATAAGTTGCCTGAATACAATCAGTGATAATATTTGTCGCCGTGTGTCGTAATGGACGGAGATTGTGCCAAGGTTTTATGTGAATGAAGTCGCGACAAGTAGAATCGTTCGGAGCTTTTTACGTTGTTGATTCAGCTATCGGTGTACAAGCTGACAATTAATTTTCAGAGCTGAGTGCTTGCTTGCTCTGCTATAATACCTAAGAGAGGATGTTGCAAGATAGAGGCAGATATGATGGAAGTGAGTCAATACTCACATCAGAAATCCCTATTCCTTAAAGAGATGCTTGCTTGCATGGTAAATTCACATCATTGATAAGGACATTTTTTATCAATTCCATTTTCGCAATGATCGACGGATAAAAAAGTACTTGTACCTTTATATAAGCTGACTCAAAATATTTTAATTAACACTGTGCATGATCACTCCTTTTTTAAAAAAAAAAAGAAGAAGAATATTCATTTTTTTTTTAATAAACAATTAATTTGATATATTTGATCAATAAGATGGTTCCAAATTAAATTGATCACTTTCAACAAGTTTTTGAGTGCAGTAAATTGCAACATTTTAATTAATACGTACAGCACTGTAGCTCCCAGGTTGTCCATCCCAATTTTTTAAGAGCGGGAGCAACAGATCTGTAGCTAAATTTTAGGTAGATCTGATGATTATAAATTTGTTGACTATCCAGCCTCCTTAAGGCATGGGAGAAAGGGGATGTTGAGCTTTCTGCCAATCAACTAGTGTGTTTGTAAGAAGAGACACCTTCAGAATTGGCTTTTATTTGGTGTCAGGTTTCAATGTAGACAACTCCATTATTATCTGAGCTGTGTCCGCCTGGCTTGTCAATAAATCATCATTGTTACACAGTGTTCACTCAAACAGCTTGTCAAAGACTGTCAGCTTCTTTGCTTTATTCCTTGTTAGACTCAATGAATAGATTTGGCTTTGGGGTTCACTTCTCCGCTTATTGATGTACATGAGGATTTCTATGCTCGCTGTCAATATTTCCTTTTATAATGGCTTGCTTGACAGATATGAAAATGTGTTGGGAATGAATTGTGTGAGAAAGGTATTGTAATGAATTGGTATTGGTCACTCTTTCTTTCTAGTTGAGTACAGTAAAACAAGGTTATAACGAAGTGCCAGGGATGGGCGATTTTGATTGGTTATAAGCGTAATTCGTTATATCTGTCAAGTTTACACCATATAATGGGGAATGAAAATCACCTTGCTGTAAGTGTCAATTCGTTATAAGCGTGTTTGCTCTAAAAGTGTTTTATTGTAGTGTGAAAAATGTGCCAGCTAGCTTACTTATATATATTCTATCAGTATTAAAATTATACCCATGTAATTTTGATCATGGAAAGTGTCTCTCAAGATTAGGAACTAAATTCTACTCTCAGTCAGCAACATAAACCAATGTGTAAAACTTGCAGTTGATTAATTGATGATTCCTTGATTTTTTATTAATATATTGACAACAAAATTGTAGCTAATGTTATCATTCATATTATATATTAATATAAATGATAAAAAGATTACCAGACTTTGGAAAGTAATGACTAATAATGTCCTTAAAACCCTGCTTACATTGCTTATTATGATTTAAGGGGGCTGATCATGGTCTTGGTTATTTTAAGACCATAGTTATCTCCTTTAGATGAAGAACTTTGTATAAAAATTTACAAGAACATTCAAATTTTTAATTTTTGCTTTTATATTTGTTTTTTTTTCTTGACTAAATTAAAATTGATAGTAAAAAAATATCAAATTTGAAATTTAAAGGAAAATTGGAGAAAAAAAATTGGGTTATTTGTTAAACACCCAGCCTCTTAAATCATTTTGTTTTACAATGCTGGTACATTGTATTGCATTTTATTGAGTATTCTGACAGAGGCTTGGAACCAGCTAACCCTGTCACTGTCACTTCAACACTGCGGTGATTAAAAAAAAAACAGAAAGAAAATCGACAAGTATAAAATTGCAGAGTCAAATCGCGTGCTCACGAGTGGATGCTCCCGTTCTGACAGGCGATATTAACACAATCGTTCACAGTCGCGAGAGCTGATCCCAGGCGATGATTATTTTGTCAGACAAAATTGAAATTGGTCTTGTCATGCACGATAGCCCGCCAGTCTCTCCTCCAATGTTATTTCCCCGGCAAAAGGAGTCGCACAATGGAGGGCTTCGTGGAAACTGTTAGATATTATTGCTCTCCGGCTGCTTCATCATTTTCCTTCGTCTTTTTCTCCGTGAGAAATCAATAGTTTTTACTTTAGTGAGTAATTACTGCATTTGATGTGCATCTCAGGAATTAAAGGTTTATGTTTTTTTTTCATACAGAAGCAAGTTTTCTGGCATGTAATTTGAGATTTTTTTCCGTTTTGGAAAAGCTTTCAGAGTAACGAGAAACTAAATTAATCAAATCTTCTTTTCCTCTAAGCTACATTATATTGTAAACATGTCAGACACACATCAGCTGGAAATATTAATTCTCTTTTTGAGCTCTGAACATGATTGGTTTAGACCATAAGTTATGCAGTTATGCTTTAAAATTGTATTTTAGTAATAGGTAGGTTTCTGAATTTTATCATATATTAGAATTGTTGAAGAGGAAAATTTATTTCTTCAAGGAAAATTGTCTTTCTGAAACCTATGCTATATCTGTCTGTCATTCTGTCTGTCTCTCCACATTTTACTTCCAAAATATAACCCCTCTCTCTCTCTCATTTTTTCCCCCGTTTTTGAAAAAGCTTTTAGAGTAAGGAGAAACGAAATTAATCAAATCTTCTTTTCCAGATAAGCTACATTATATGGTTATATGGTATACATGTCAGAGACACATCCAAAATATTACATGAATTACAATAACAGTTACCATATTTTAATTTCTTAAGTTGCAGTTGATAAACACAAATTTCTGTTTTTTAAAATCAATTCTAAAATTTCTTTTGATATTCATTATTTCTAAACAGAAGTGAATAACTCACTGAAGAAGCTATAAATTATAATACTTGCCTGAATGTTTGATGCTTCTCTCCATTAATTCATGTAATATAATTTTAACATTAACTCTTATTTTTTTTTTTTTACAGATGATCATTCCCGAGTGATTCTATCCACCAATTGTAACGCCTCTAGCTCAGACTACATCAATGCAAGCACAATCGTAAGTATAATAGTACCATGGTCTAGCGTAGTCATAGTTGGAGGGTCAGGGTTCAAATCCTAACCAAAATAAGAAAATTAGGTGTTTTACAGATAAATTTTAAAAAAAAGAAAATTATAAAACTTAAGAAAAGAAAAATAATATTCATCTGATTTTTTTTCCAATCCAGCTGCTATATTTAAGTCACAGATTGGGGGGTTGCAGTCTAAATTCTAGCCAAAAAAATAATGTTGATTTATATTTAGACATATCTTAAAACTTAAAAAAATTTACAAAAAAGTTACAAAAAATTATTTAGTAAAGAAAAAAACCCATTTAGTTTACTTTTTAAATTGGGAAGTTTTCTATGTATAATATAAAAGAGCTCTTCTTATAAAAGAGATCAATACAGTCTAAAAATGGCCAGAAAAAAATTGTCAGCTCTTTTTTTCTGCCATACTTGCTTGATGTCCTCAATTGAGGTTAAATCTTTTTTTCCACTGCATGGTCATCAGAAAAAGGGTCTCATGTTTTATGAGCTAGTTTATCAATTGCTCTGTCGTTTGACAGCATGTTTCTCGCGCTGAAGCTGATTGAACAGAAAGGGGAAAGCTAGAATAATAACGTGTGGTAAATCTGGAATAAATGACAGCAGTGTAAGGATTATTGATCGAAGGAACGTACATTACTGGCAAAATGGCCGTCTTAACCAGTCATATTTCAGATAATCGCACAAGATGTCAGAGCTGGTGCATTAATTGAACAATAAGAAAGCCAGCTAGGTCAGTGTTTGGAGTGGGTGAGGTGATTTTGATGACAGACTCGTCAACAGCCTACCGTACCACACTAAAGGCGAAAATTATCATGGCTAATTATCACACAACTTGTCAAGGAATCGCCTCTGATTAAGAAGTGATATGTATGGTAGTCCGAGTGTTATAGGAGAAAATTTTAAGTTGCATTCAGAGAGAGGAGGGAATCATATGGGAAATTATTATGGCAAATTTTCACAGAAATTATTGCCCCAAAATCACCACAAATGATTTATTTAAAGTGATGTATATATGGCAGTCAAGTTATAAAAGAATACATGTAATTCTTAGTTCATTCATAGAGAGAGAGAAAAGGATTTATGGGAATTATCATTAAGTTTTTACTCAAAATGCCAAGAAATCACCCCTGATTTAAAAAGTGATATATATGGCAGTCAATTTGTTATATGAGAAATTCTAGTAATTCAAAGGGGGGGGGGGGGGGGGGGGATTAAGGGAATCGAAATGGCACGTCAGCTAGCAACTTCTACAATATCATTGGCCAATGTGTGATGTTTAGCACAGGGTCTATTGGAGAAATCAAGAAACTGCTTTGTGATATTGGTGTGTGCAGAATCAAGTGAGGGATATTCTGGGTTTTGAAATTAGCAGCTCGTGGAACCATGTAGTAAGCTGATATCTGTGTAGTGAAGTCCCCATTATCCTAGATCAAATTGCCAATAATTGCATTGATGGGGGAATGGAAGACACAATGAGAAGACTTAAAAGTCTTAATTACTTTTTGTTCAGTGTTCTCTCTCTCTCTCTCTCTCTCTCTCTCTCTCTCTCTCTCTCTCTCTCTCTCTTTCTCTCTCTGTGTTTCAATCATCTTCCTCTTCGTGGTCAAGTGAGGAATGACAATGTTTAGGAACATGCAAGTAATTTAGCAGGGTGTTGCTGTTTTGAACACCTAGCAAACAGTGCGAGATGCATTTCAACATGCAGTGCTTTATTGGAAAAAGGAATTTTTCTTAAGTCAGAATGTACAGGTTTGTTTAACAGGGCTTGATTTTTTATTTTATAGACTTTTATTAATTGATCTTCAGTAAAAAGAGCTCTGTACCTAATATAAGGATTTTGGAAAAAATTTCAAATTTTAAAGCTAATTATTGGATTTTTAAAAATTTAATTAAAGTTTATAGCCAAAATATATTATATCTAAAAATAATGGTAAATATGATTGGTAATTTGTTGACCATGCATCCAGTCACCTTAACCACTCAAGACAGTGTTAAATTGAATGATTATATCAAAGGAAGTCGAATTGAAGATATGAATGGATAAAAAGTGTAAGTTTCTCGAGGACTTTCCACATTATTTAGTGAATTTTTCAATATTTGTTGTTTTTTTTTCTTTTCAGACGGACCATGATCCTCGGAACCCAGCCTATATTGCGACCCAGGGACCCCTACCCCACACTGTGGCGGACTTCTGGCAGGTAAATGAATTAACTCTTTCAAAATACAAACTGTCTTACCTGTAATATAACTGTACCCAATGCCTTTGTATAAAAGTACCCACAGTGACCGTCTGAAGGTGGCTTATTAAACCACAAATTGTTTTTCAAATCAGCAGAAAACTTGCATGATGCATATGAACTAAAAATAAGCAATTTAAGGAAAAGTCTGTTTATCTTAAGTTTAATTTAGTAGATATGAACAGAGTAAAAGGTTCTGAGGTGGATTTAAGCTTTGGATCTGCAGTTCACAAGTCTGATACATTAACCACTGAGGCTTGATGATATTTGATCGTATTGATTGAGACAGAGAAGTTAACAAAACACTTAATCTTGTGACATTGTTCCATAAATAGTATAAGCCTTGATGCAATGAGCTTCCTCAAGACTTTGTGGGGAACATCTAGTATAAGTGAAATTGACAGTTAGAACCATTTTAACAAGACCATGGACTTTCAGTTGGACATAGCTATCTATTTCTTGCGTCAAAACAAGTTGAAAACGATGCTGGTTTCAAGCGAAATATGCACCAATTGCGTAGTCTTAGCACAAAAGCCAGACAAATCTTGTTGATTTCTAAGAGCCATGTCTGAGTGGCCAGCGATGAAATAGACAGGCCTATGTCACATTTCTGTTTGACACGTACAACTACCGGTTATCAAAGTCCAAGCTCTTGTTAAAGTGGCTCTAGCTCAATAAATAACTATTGGCTTACCTTAGGGGTGCAACTAACATTGATGCTTTCAAGGGGGGGGGGGGGGGGTAGTTTATTGGATGCTGAAAAGTTGTCCAAGTTATGCAATTAAAATCTGAATTATATATCTAGAAGTGAGCTTACATGCGATGAGTCAATTTTTCAGTGCCATTTATGTGAAAGGACTAAGTGCGGTTTTATGCAATTTTTGCCCCCCAAAATCAAAGTTTTAGAAAGAGCTTTTAAATAAGGTGAAAGATAGTTAAAATCATATTGGAAATAAAGGTGTAAAAGGTTATCACCACAGTGACGTCATAATGTAGAAATGACGTCATGAATATTGCATTATTTTGATAAATTGATGTTTTGTTGCAAAATATGGGTGTTTTCCGATGGTTATTCGACTGGGAAACATCGAGCGCAGGCTTGCTCAAGTACCATTTTTTAGTATAATATGTATAACTATCTGAAGAAAAACATATGTTAAAATCGCACTTGAGCAGACCTGCGCTCTATACTTCCGAATGCAAAATATAGAGCAAAAATGAGAATATCTTCATTTGTTTGCAAATTTGCGGGAATTAGGTCATTTAGGTGACGTCATAGATACACAGGGAGTGAGCAATGATGACTAAAATCGTTATTAAAGTTATAGGCATCTTCTTTACAATGATTTGTGAAGATTTCATTTTTATACGATACTATTCAAAAATTGGTTGAAATCGGGGGCAGATATTTGACCATACCGCACATAGTCCTTTGATGTGATAATTAATTGATACAAGCTAGTACAAATATGTTTCCTTTAGTGAACCTATAGAAAAGCAAAATGTTTATATCAGTGTGAAATTTTTAACAGGTCAAGAGGTAAATTTTGACATCACATTGATCACATGCTTTCTTCTGGTTCGACAGTTGCATTTTTATTGACATAAAAACAATTAAGGCTATGTTTTCAATTTTAAACAATTTGCCTTTGTCAAGCGTAAATATTTGTGATAAAAAGTTTACTAAAGTATGAAGTTGGTTGGTACGTGATCAAATCTTCTGAGAAACCCTTTGGACTTCACAGGATTTGATCACATGACTAATCAAGTTCATATCCAGGTAAACATGTTAATTGATTTCGCTGTTTATTTTCTAGATACATATTGTTTTTCTCTTTACGATTTTCATCTTCTAAAATCTATTTAAGTAAGTAAACATGGGGTTTTCAGTAATAATAGAGAGGTAATCAAAAGTTTATTTTTATAAATTATAAATTCATTTTTATAATTGTGTAAATTTTATCAGTTTCATCGCAATCAAGTATCATGGTGAGACAAGAAGTTTTTAAGAAGGGACCTCTATAGCGAAATACTTTGAATAGGGGTTCACTTTCTAAAAGCCTTCTTAGTAAAAATGGGTTTTTGGTAATATTGAGAGGTAGTCAAAAGTCTGTTTTTATTTTCAGATGGTATGGGAGCAAGGAAGCGTTGTCATAGTAATGTTGACACGCCTGACCGAGAATGGAGAGGCCATGTGTTATCGTTATTGGCCGGAGGAAGGAAGTGACCTCTATCATATCTATGAGGTCAGTACTTTTACTTTGGGTAATGAGGACAGTGCTTTCATTTTGTCCGCAGGGTGATTTTTATGTATTTAATTAACTTAAAGTTTTCTGAGACATTATTGTTAGTCATTGTAATAATAGTAATGTAATGGTAATGTAATGGTATTGTAATATAATGTAATGGCCTTTGATGTTTTGGAAATGAATCCAGTATCTGAGACATTATTGTAATGGTAATGTAATGGTAATGTAATGTTAATGTAATTGTAATGTAATTGTAATGTAATGTAATGGTCTTTGATGTTTTGGATATGAATCCAGTATGATACATGAATGATGTCTGTATGGCTATATAAGATTTGATGACTGGTTGTGATTTGTCTATTCAAAGGGATAACATATGATGAATACAAGGAGCAAGAATTTAGAATATTCAAAGTTAACCTTTGTTTAAGATAAAAGTGATCAATTATAGATCATATTGAAGCTTTATGTACCCAGAGCTATAGAAATGTGATCCCCTTGTTAGCTCCTCCTTTCTGTTGCAATGACCTAGGGAAGGTTACTGTAGAATTCATATTCATAGTGAGGAATTAATATTTGCATAAAAATGCGAGAAGCCACTCTTTTTAACATATCCCTTTCATTTTTCAGACAGAAACTATACAAAATTATGGGGGGAAAAAAAATAGTGCTAGCGATTATATATTGTCACGATTTGATACTTAACAGTGGAATCATAAAATTAAGTACTTGTGTAAAATAGAAAACACTAAATGGTAAAAAAATCTAAAAATTTCAAAATCTGTTTTCGTTGAGAATGTAATTTCGTGGCGGAAGACTACCTGTGAATACCAAGAAAAATTGAGCCACCATGAATTCTAATGATTCCACAGTAGGTCTATAGCTAACTATCCTTTTTTTTGTGCAGGTTCACCTGGTGTCGGAACATATCTGGTGCGACGACTACCTGGTGCGGAGCTTCTACCTGAAGAACCTACAGACCAATGAGACGCGGACCGTCACTCAGTTCCACTTCCTGACCTGGCCAGATCTAGACGTTCCCAAGTCAATCAAAGCCCTGCTAGACTTCAGGAGGTAATTACCGTATTTTTCGGAAATTAGGTTGATACTTTTTTCCCCCAGACACGTGGACCTCGCCCTATTCATCGCTTCGCCCAATTTATCTTTTTTTTGTAGTACAATAACACAAAAATGTCCAACTAATCAACTATCTTTTTTCTATCCTTCCTAAACTTATAAGTCCTTTTAAAACTCAATCATATCAAAGCACTGATAGACATCTGAAGGTAAGCGAGAGAAAAGTTAACAGGGTGACCGTCATTGAAACCATTTTTGTCCCTCTCAGCCTTTTGCCTCTGTTGAAACTTTTTCCATAATATCAAAGTGCCATTGGAATTTAGAAGCTAAGCTCTCAATGTAAGTTACCATGGTGTGTAAATATTTTTGGAACAAGAAAATAAAGTTAAGCTTCATAAGAACTATGTACATGAATTAAATGAATCATTTGGATCTGTTATAAATGTAAACAGATGCTGGTGATTGCTTTTAAGGTTACATGAAATAGTATATTGATAACCTAGGCAATTGTGCCTTAAATTCCCCATATATCCATATATCCTTATATTTCAACCCATGTTGAAATGTAGAAGACCAATTAAATGGTTTAATGTACCTGTAATTAGTCAGGCAAAACATTAAATTAATAGAAAATTTTAATTGCTGTTATAATAATAGGGCAACATTTTGAATTTTGATCATTTAGACTTTAAAATTTTCACACTTTAAAAAAAACCCTTTTTTAAATTGTTGTGTGTTGTAATATTGTGATGTTGTGTGTTATCCTTTGTTGCTTACATTGACTCAAATCAAACCCAAAAGAAACCACATTAATAATAGCTTTAAAATCTGTCAGGAAACTTTTTTTTCTTGCTTTTGATATTAACTTGATTAAAAATCAAAGATTTATCAAAACATCCCTTGTATTGGTGTAGTGTAAATATTATTTCTGGCTTGCTTTAGCTGTAGTAATTAGGGTCAACCAAGCTTGCCAGGGTAATTAGCCACTTCTCAATTCCTTTGACAGCTTTTGTGATTTAGCAATTGTCCACTACACAAATTGCATAGTCACAAAAGTGATCATGGATTTGATCCTGCCACTAATCTCACAACTATCTCACCATTAAAAAGGCAGAGGAGGTTCCCATCTCACCATTCACTAACTTGCAAGACTGAGATATCTCACAACTATCTCACCATTAACAAGACAGGAGGTCCCCATCCCACCATTCACTAACTTGCAAGACTGAGATATCTATCTCACCATTAACAAGTCAGGAGGTTCCCAACTCACCATTCACTAACTCTCAAGGTTGAGGTATCTCACAACTATCTCACCATTAGCAAGACAGAGGAAATTCTCATTCCACCACCTACTTACTTTTAAGGTTGAGGTATCTCATAACTATCTCACCATCAACAAGACAGAGGAGGTTCTAATCCAACCACTCACTAATATGCAAGGCTGTAGAATACTTCAAGTATTCGTCTTAGCTGATATGAAAAGTAACTGATGGATTTGCCTGTGATGATACAGCGTGTAGTTTAAACAGGTGATTTCCAACAAACCTGATGTTCAAATGCATTTGTGTCATATCTCACTACCACTTTGTCACAGGCAGAATGAGTTAGGGAAGCTAGGAATAATCTCAATTTTCTTGCAGTGCCAGTCTTAACAGAATGAGACAAAAGCAGATTGTTACTTAAGCTCAGAGTCACTATTAGATGAAATTAGATATCCACAACCTAAATCTCTCATTCTTACAGAGAGTACTTTATCTCATAATCACTTAGCGAGGCACTGAATGAGATGTTACCGATTCTGACAACTTTTCTTACAACATATATGATACAAATGCTAAGACAGAAGATAATGGCAGCGGAACTCACATTTGATATGCCACTTACAAAATGAGATGGAAGATGGTGCCACTTTATCTCATAGCTCATTTTACATCTGCAAAAAAGAGGTGGACAAGACAACTCATATCTCACAGCTGGTTTGTCACTTGTAGTACAGGATGATAGGTTTTTTGCCACAGTTTCCGAAGGTTGAAAACAAATTGGCTACAGATTACTGAGCACCATCACTTTCATCTCTATTTAGAGAACAGGAGCGGACTGTTATATGTTATCTCAGCAATGTACAGATGAGATATGGAATAATTGTACAATTGGTTATCAAATCCAGTCTGGCAATCACCCAGTCTTTCTGAGGTACATAGAAGTTAAACTCACAGGAGGCTCATTATGATGACTTAAAGAACTTGGTTCACAAACTATAATATTTGGCCCTGTATTTTTATGAAAAATCCACATTTATATCGAAAGCCATCCTTTCTCTGAATACACTTTATTCGGAATGGGTTCTTGAAATCCGCATGAATTATTGGCGGGAAACCCCAACATTCTGTAAATATAACGGTTAAAACCGGATATGCTTACTCAATTTTTACCAATTTTCACAAATTTTTCAACTTCTATGTCAAATTTTGCATGGGCGCCATGCCTCGCCCACGACAATTGTTACATAAAATTAAACAACTTAAAACAACCAAACGATATCGCTTAATTTCATTTTGGGCGAGATGTGGCGCCATACTTAAAATTTTATTTTTAGAAGAATATGGCATTCCGGATTCTATAATAAATGGTCAAAATATGAAATATTTCCTTAAAAAGACGATAAGGGAAATAAAATACAATTATTTAAAGAGTTATCTCATATTTGCGAACTGAATTTAGTCGACTTTATGCATTCGAACGACACAATTTTTTTAGACGGGAAACCCGTACTCTAAAAATAGATTATACGTCTGTCATACAAACGTCAAAATTTCAAGCATGGTGAAGTTGTACCTGGATGTCAACAGCCTTTATGACCCAGTGTTTTTGGACTATATAGAGCTCACGACTTTATGAGGTAAGTAATCATCCCGATATTTCACATTGATAAGTGAAATATAAAACTGTAATGTGCACGTAACGATATCGCTCTGTGTAACGATATGTAAAATTAGCTGTCGTCTGCGTCAGCTGATCAGTGTGTCTGTAGCCAAATGATTTTAACCAAATATGAAAAAATGGTAAGACATGACCCTTAATGCATATTTCTGACCGTATTTCTTAATTTCCTCAAGTACAAACTAAGGTAAAAGTGTACAGCAGTACTTGCACGCTTTGTTTACGTTCGAGATAATTCGAACTATAGACAGGACTTGATCGATGTGTTTTATTTACAATATTTGCTTATGATTTATCATTAGTTACAAATCATCTGATTTTATTCTAGGATAATAGTTGTAAGCTTAAAATGGCCTACCTATACATGCTATAGTATGTGAATGTTTGAGAGAGAGAGAGAGAGAGAGAGAGAGAGAGAGAATTTTCCTGTCGCTCCTGTCATAATCAACCCATTCAGTGCACTTTTTCACACTTCTAAACTGTGTATACTTACATGATTTAGATATAATCTATGGGTATTATACATATGGCACATAAATGTCTGAGAGATAAAAATATTTACATGTACTGTCAACCAATTATGTATACATTTGTACATGTACATACATAATTTTATATATTATAGTTTATGATATTATAATAATGCCAATGCAGAGAAAATGTTTATATGTGTTCCAATATCAGTATTTAGCCTATCAGGATCTAGTACACAGTTAAACATTAATATATATGTAAACTGAAGATATTTTTAGGTGTGTTTAGGAGGAATATTAAGTGCTGTTACTAAAAAGATAAGCCCCTTTGTAGTATGCATGCATATTTTTTATACCAGTTGCAATACATTCTCATATATATTAAGAGTTGTTATTATTTCATCATTTAATTATTACCGTTTGTGTGTGTAGATATCCTATACATTTTTTGTATTTATATAAGCATTACATGTGTTTCTTTTCTAATTGCAGATATGTTCAATATGGCATAATGCCTGGTCATAAAAAAGACTACTTTTTGTGCATACTTTGCTCAAAGAGAACAAAACCGTCAGACAGAAGAAAAATAAATCAGAACATCAGGAAGTATCTGCGAAGGAAATTCCTTATTGAGGCTCCTTCAGAAAACTCTGTAATATGCAACAGATGCCGCCATGTGTATAGAACTGAAACACAAGAAACTAAAAGATCAGATGTGTGTACCCATGTTGCATGTACCTCAGTGTTATCATCAGAGGACCAAAACAAACAGAAGAGAAGCATGTCAAGCCCACCATCTGTGTCGCTTCCCCTGGCCTCCACTGCTAAATCTCATGCATATTGCTGTGTGTGCAAAAAGCCAGGACCAAAGTTGGTGGTTGTTGCAGCAGAGAGAAGAACAGCAGTTTTTGTTGAGAAAAATATTCTTATACCACCAGGAAACAGATGTTGTCCTGCTCATTTGCATGATGGGATGTTTACCAGTGATGCTGTCAAACAACTTCAAACAACTGAAAATTCTTTCGTGAATCGAACAACTATTACTGATCTTTTACAGCAGATGCGTTTATTGTGTCAGCGAAATGAAAAACAGTGTTTGGACTTCGATGATGCTAAAGCTCTGACAGACACAGACTACAAAAGTTTATTAGGGATCACCAAAGCAAACTTTCGAGAACTTTGTGACTCTGTGGAGGGTTTGATCAAGAACACACCCGCCAGAAGCCTAACTACTTCTGTTGCCATTTTTTTCTGTAAAATGAAAACTGGACTCTCAAATGTTATTCTCTCAACTTTATTTCGAACATCCAAATCCAGTTTGAGGAGAGCAATATCTGCTGTCAGGAAGGCTTTGTTAATTAAGTTTGTACCAGAAAATCTTGGTTTTACCCACATCTCACGAGAAGAGATCATCAACAAACACACCCGACCACTTGCTCAGACTTTGTTTGGAAGTATTGAAAAAAACCAAGTTATCTTAGTTTTGGATGGAACATACATCTATGTAAACAAAAGTAACAATTTTCACTTTCAGCGACGGTCATACAGCATCCATAAAGGGAGACCCCTCATAAAGCCAATGGTGGTGGTTACAACAACAGGGTATTTTGTGTCTATACTGGGCCCCTATTTAGCTGATAGAAGTAACAATGATGCATCCATCCTCAGTCACATTATCAACAGCAATGCTGAAAGTATCCGCTCCTGGCTTAATGAAGATGATGTATTCGTCGTGGACAGGGGCTTCAGAGATGCCCTGCCTTTGTTGGCTGATCTAGGGATACAGGCCGAAATGCCAACATTTTTGAAGGCTGGACAAAAGCAGATGTCAACTGAGGATGCCAATATGAGTCGGCTAGTGACAAAGGTATGTATCAGTAATAATGGTTTTTTTTTTTTAAAGTGCAATAACCACATTTGTGAAATATTATACCACTGACAAATTGTTTACATCTGGTACTCAGTCTCTAAAAAAGCATACCGGTACTAATTTAGCAAAGTCTATGTTAATATAAATCACAAATAATTAATGATTAGTATATTTTTTGTCAGGTGCGTTGGGTCGTTGAGTCATCAAATGCTCGTATCAAGAGATGGAGATATCTGGACCGTGTTTTGCCAACCAATCAGATCCCGAACATAGGAGATTATGTAAGGATCGTGTGTGCAGTGTCCAATAAATTCTCACCTCCATTGAGCTCCTGTACCAGCAAAGATGAGGATGATGCAGAAGCTGCTAAAATGCTTCATCTGTCCAAGCAGGTAAGGAATCAAATGCAAATACCAGTATTTGTCTTAAAAATGATATAAGTTTTTGTTTAAACATTAACTTGTTTTGTATCAATAAAATTTGTTTACTTACACTATTAATGCATTGTATAATATTTATTGTAAATGGATGCTGAAAATTTTCCGAAACAGTTTGAAATATTATTGAAATGGATTTTAAATCAGGTTAATCACTTGAAGACGTTTGTTGATGAGAATGGACTGCAGAGGAAAACTGCTGTATGGAAATCGGCCTCAGAAGTAGATTTGGAATCGTTTCCTAGACTTGACGATGAGGAACTCAGGAATCTTACCTGCGGAACATATCAACTGAAGTTATCGTCTAGTTATATGCAGGAGCATTTGGATGGTGAGAGTGACATTTACTTCCATGAAGAGGACAACACACTCCTCAGAGCAAAGATCCAGAGTAGACATATTTCGTCCAAGAAGTACCAACTTTGGATCCATTATAGTGAGAGTACAGTGGAATCTTGGTACTGCACATGTAGAGCAGGAGCAAGAGTTGTTGGGATGTGCTCCCACATTGCAGCAGTTATTTGGTACCTTAGCAGTGCAAGGTATGGTAGTGATAAATCATTGGGTGTGAGAGATTGGTGCAAACATGTCTTGGATGCAGCTGATATTCCAGCAAGTGTTGATGAGTCTGATAGTGATAGTGGTGAAAGTTTGCCTGAAGAATGATTTTTATGAGTGTACATGTGCATGTATGTGTGTTCGAGTGCCATGTGTGATTGTAATTTGATTTATTGTTAAAAGCATGTACAAGGATATCTTGGTGGTAGCTCAATTGTTGTTGAATAAATACAGTGCATTGTAACATGACTTGTAGTTAATACATTTACTTTATTGATGTAATTATACATTTCTTGTCAGGGTATTTAACTTGTTTCTTCAATGAACTAACTTTGATTCTGCTAACTTAATTAATTTGTCATGCTTTTTAAAAATGGTTTATAATATTATGCCATATACATGTAATGATTGCATTAAATAATTGTCTTGAAGAATATAAATGTGCAATGTAAAAAAGTAATTGTACATATAATGCATATGTATAAATAATTATGCATTCTTTGAATTATCTTCATATAATTAAAACTGTGCATTCTGAATATTGATCTCAATTGTAAAAATGGTATTGTATGGTGTAAAATGTTCAGAATTGATAACACTGTATAAAAAAAACTATGCAAAAGGAAACAGATGAGCAGTAGTATTTTGTGGAGCTACATTTAGCTACATGTACTGTAGAAACTGATTCATTGTTGTACTTATTATAACTATATATGATATATAACGTTGCTAAGTGACAAGTTTAATTGGTTACCATGGAAATTGTTATTTATTTCATTATATCAAATATTTAGTACATTATATAAAACAGGTAACTTTTGAAAGAAAAAATCATTGTGTTTGAAATAATAGTCATCAGTGTTAACACTCACATGTATTTATAAATATATATATGAATGATGATTTAATCAGATTCTGTGGTTGCCATGGTAACCTTAACAATTATTAAACTTGTTTAAAAGTTGAGTGCAGACTTTTTCTTCTGATTATTATTGACAGGAAACCATCATTTATAAATGAGTTAAAGATAAACCAACTAATTTCAATTCAGCATGCAGTATGCCTTCATTGCAATTATACGGCTATTTGGCAAACTGGTGAGCTATTTTTAGAAACCTCCTGGACACCTAAATATTGAGATAATTGAAAAATTTTAATTTCTTGAAAAAGGTAACCTCATGAACATTCTTTAAGTATGAAATGAACAATTTTGGTCACAGGGCCGTTTTTGGTGGTTAGTGAACCAAGTTCTTTCTTCACTAAAAACTGGCAACTCTTTGCCGATGAAAAGTGACCAGCAAACCAAGTTATTTTTTTTTTTTGGAGGGGGGGGGGGGATATCAATGTCTTTTTGTTTAATAGATATATGAAATGGATCTTCACATTATGTGTTCAAATTAGAGAGAGCTCTTATTTATCATGGCAAATTTCAAAATTCAAAACTTCCTGAATCTTAGTCAGATAACTGACACACCATTTTCAGAAAAACAAAGAAAAAGGAGTTCTTTCTGATTTGCATTATTCAACACAATTGGAGGACAACAAAACCCAAGGTGCTCTTTGCAGTTCTTGTCTCAAATATAGATGTTGTAAAGTGTCTTTAGAACAAAATGGATCAAAACTGAAAGAATGGCTTTGGAAAATGGAGAGAAAAAATCTACTGTCTTTAAGTTGTGGAGATTACATAATCAGAAGATGGAAGTGTTGGAGAAATCTTGGAGAAATGGACCAAGAACGGTGCCACTGTGTCTCGTCAATCGATAGGAGAGTACATCAGAAGAGAGCCGGGATTTCTTTGATATTATTATGGTGTTGTGATGGTGTCATATTGTCACGTTATAGTATCTCTAAGAACTCGGTGTCTGTTGCTTTGATTTTTGTGTGAATGTTACATGAGTACTTTTTCTGTGTTGTTTGCGATTCTCATAAGACGTAAACTATTTGAGATTTTTTTTCTTTTTACCCAAGGTCTTAACTAAAAGGCCATTGTTGCAATTTGAGCTCAAAATTTTTAAATATTTAATGTCTAGAATGCATTATTTGTGTACATGGAATTGTATAATTTAGTGGTAATAAATAAAAGCATAGTATGAGCTAATATTACATTTATGTAACAAAGAATTTAGAGCTTTAACTATCTTGCTTGTAACTCGACCTTTCACACTAAAGATACCAAAGTAAATTATTCTGGAGAATGAACAAAGAAAATTAGGATTTGAAAATTTTTGAGCTTAAATTGTGATGCAATCCCCACTAAACTATACTTAATAAAAGAAACTGTTTCATATAAAAATCAAAAATTAAATCAAAAATGCTTACTCTCATTGAGGACTAATTTATTGTGAGTTATTTATTTGTATAACTTTGCTAACTGCGATCTTATTTTGACAGAAAGGTGAACAAATCCTACAGAGGTCGATCCTGTCCTATTGTTGTACATTGCAGGTACGTGGTTTGGCAAAGCTCATGTTCGTAGTATTAAAAATGTGTATATTTACTTAAAGGAAATATTTACACAATACAGTAGATTCCTAATTAAATGCACGGAATTAATTTCCGCATAAAATCACGATAGGCAACCCTTGCAAATTTTAAAATCCTACTTTTATTTTTCAGTCAGTTTTGAACTATAGGAAATTATAACCAAAAAATTGGTGATCGTGATTTTATAATTTCGCAATTCGATACAAAACGATGGAATTGCGAAATTAAGTGCTCGCATAAAATGAGAAATTTACAATACCGTACATGGAATCATCATTATTTGTTGGGGATTAATGTTCATGGCTTTTGTGGATAATCCTTGCCCACAAATTTACACTCCCACAAACGTATAATATACAAGCATTTGATTGACATTTTTTAGACTTACTACTAATGACATTAGGTCCCTACAATCCAGGAAAACTACCCACCAACATTGACCCCCCATTAATAAAAGGGTCCACAGTCTAAAATGTATATTTACATGTACAATCTAACTATTGACACTGGATGGTGTTTATAGCAAACAGTAAGGCTTTATAAACGGGAAATTAAACAGTAGAAAGTGTATATTTACTCTATAAGTATTGCTATTGAATGTTTTGCTTTATCAAAGTAAAAAGACACTAAATATAGTTTAACTTATAACATTGTCTATTTAAGAAAATGTAGTGTTTTGGCAAAATATAAATCTTTATCAAAGGGAAATAAATATAATACTAGACACGATCTCGTTGCGAGCAACGAGGAGGTCGTCCGTCTGATTTTAGTATTTGAGATATATGTTCTATCTTGATTTTGCTATTTAACAGCTAAACATGATTTAGAATAGAAAAACAGGGTCTACATTCTAGGGGCCAGATACTATTTTGTTACAGGTGTAAGAGCTTTGTTCAACAAGTGTTTAGAAATTCGTCACTGTTCTTGAGATATCTTAGAAAAAAAAGTTTTAGGGGCCGGTCCCTTTTCTCCTTATTGGAGCCGCTGAACCAAATTTTGAAGATTGCATGTTGTTAAGTACATAATTTTTAGCATCTTTTCTTATATACTGCATTTCAAAATATTTTCATATATATAGGTGGTCATAGTTTTCGACTCTTGACCCCTAAAAAACCCTCAATACATAACACATGATAAAATCATTACATTGCTTGGATACATAATTGTAAGATAAACATATTTGCTTCTATAACCGTTCACAAAATATCCCTCAGTAAAGAGCTATAGATGAAAGACTTTAGAGCTCTTTGGTCCCTCAATTTGAGGGGCCTTCCCCTTTTTCTTAATATCAAATAAAAGGTCATTTAAATTTCAATACATTTTGTTCAACAAGTGTTTAGAAATTTGTTACCGTTCTTGAGATGTATGGGAAAGAACGTTTTAGGGGCCGATCCCTTAACTCCTTATAGGGGCCATTTAACGAAATTTTGAAAACTGCATATTATTTAATACATCATTTTCAGCATCTTTACTTCTATACTTCATTTCAAAATATTTTCCTTTCTGAGATATGGGTAATCAAAATTCTGGAATTTTTGGCCCCTAAAACCCATAATTACGTAACACACGATAAAATCATTACATTGATTGGATACATAATTGTAAGATAAACATATTTGCTTCTATAACCGTTCACAAAATACCCTCAGTAAAGAGCTATAGGTGAAAGACTTTAGAGCCCGTTGGTCCCTCAATTTGAGGGACCAGCCCCTTTTTCTTAATAGCAAATAAAAGGTCATTTGAATTTCAATACATTTTGTTCAACAAGTGTTTAGAAATTCGTTACCGTACTTGAGATATATGGGAAAGAACGTTTTAGGGGCCGATCCCTTAACTCCTTATAGGGGCCATTAACGAAATTTTGAAAACTGCATATTATTTTGTACATCATTTTGAGCATCTTTACTTCTATACTACAGATGAAAGACTTTAGAGCCCTTTGGTTCCTTAATTTGAGGGGCCAACCCCTTGTCTTGATATCAAATGAAAGGTCTTGTCAATATAAACTTTTTTTGCATTACATGTGTTAAAAAAATATTTTTCAGAACAGAGATAATCTAAGAAAACAATTAAAAAATACGACTTTTTTTTAGTCTCAATTTTCGGGAGCAGGCGAGCTTAAACGCCTTTTGAGCATGACAAATATGAATGCCAAATAGCACATCTACAATCTTTTGTCTACAATCCCTGAAAGTTTGAACTCAATATCTTTTACCGTTTAGGAGGAGATCCCTGGACAAGCCGACCCTCTGAAAATCGTCAAAACGTCATTTTCTCAAAAACGGAAATGACGTCATCAAAATAAAAAAATGTATATGAAGTTCGGATCAATATCTATTAGATCTGAAAGTTTCACGAAAATCGGCTGAGCCATTTCCGAGAAATCGCCTGCACAAATTTTGTAAGAAAAAAAAAAATAATAATAGGGAAAAAGAAACTGAACGAAAACAATAAGGTCTTCCGTTGGAAAACGGAAGACCTTAATAAAGTGTACATTTACAAAACTTACTAAGCATTGAATCAAAATGTAAAGCATACTGTAATTGTACTACATCAGGCTGTGTATTCTTTTTAGTGCTTTTGGTAGGATGCAGAAATCGCTAAATCAAGTAGATCGCCAAATGTCGTGTATGCATGTATAAGAATAGTCACATTCAGGAATACGCCAATTCAAATCCACGCCGTGTTCAAAAACTAATTTCCACCAAATATCGTACACACCACATATAATACGTTCACAGTATTTGAAACAGGAATACAATATATACACATGTACATTTATATAGCATATATATATGACTTTATTTAGCATTGATTCTGATGTTAATTGTAGTGATGGTTGTGGTCGAACTGGGACCTATTGCTTGATTGACATGGTACTCAACCGTATGGCCAAAGGTAAGAGGTTTAATTAGTATACCTAGGTACAGTGAAACACAGTTATAGCAAAGCACGAGGAACAAGCCATTTTAATTTTTGAACAGTGAAAAACAATTTAACAAAACGCTAGGGACAAGCCATTTTTATTTTATGTATTGTGAAACACAATTATAGCAATTCTTTAAGCTTCAGGTATACGCTATTTTGATTTTTGTACTGTTAGTAATATAAAGTTATAGCAAAGCTCCAGAAATTAGCCATTTTGTTTTTTGAACTGTGAAACATAATTATAGCAAAGCTCCAGGATCAAGCCATTTTGATTTTTGTATAGTTAAATACAGTTATAGCAAATTGCCAGGGACAAGCCATTTTGATTTTTGTACAGTTAAATACAGTTATAGCAAATTGCCAGGGACAAGCCATTTTCATTTTTGTACAGGGAAATACAGTTATAGCAAAGCGCAAGGGACATTAGCCATTTTGATTTTTGTACAGTGAAACACAAATATGGCAAAGCTGCAAGGACAAGCCATTTCCATTTGTTAAAAATTGGATTCGCTACATCAGACCAGTGAATTATAAAACATTTATTTAAGGAATGAATTCAATCAATATTTGTTTTATAGGATATTAAATGGTTTGGGGCAGTTTATATTGCTTTATAAACTGCAAAGCGGTTTAGAAAAAGGTAAACTGTTTCAAACCATTTTATATCATATAAAACTAATAAATATTGAATTATTTGCTTATAATTTAATATTTACTCTTCACTGTAGATAAAAACAGTCATTTGACCTTTAAAATGACGTCAAATTGTACAAAATTCAAACATAACGTCAGGTGTATTGATACGTTTTTGACGTTAGTCTTCTTGGACAACATTCTATATTCGATATGAAATATTTTTTTAGCCAATCAGAAAGCGTGTTTCATCCAGAATTAAATTGTAAGACAATAGAAATGAAACTGACTTCGCATTAAGCATGAGTTTATTATAAGCAGGTTTGCAGGAACCAGGTGTTGCTGTATTTGTGTAGGTGATTATTTAGGTTTGAAATTATGACCTCACTCTGAAATAGTGAGGATGCTAGAATAGGAGATGGGAGATTACATCTGAAGCAGATTTTAAATTAAATTTTATTCGCGTGCGAGAAATTTTCATGAGGTTAGCGAGGTTGCCTTGTTGTCGTGAATATTTCTCACAAACCAATCCTTTGGCTATAGTTTTTATAACAAAACAGGTCTGGATAAGGCTTGGTTGCAAATATTAGTCGTCGCAAACCAGTTTATTGGCAGTTAATCGTGAAATAAAGTCGCCGCAAATAAAAGTTGGTTTACAGAAACTGTTGATCTGTGTCTTTTTTGAATCTTCAAAATTGTGAAAATTGACAACTGCCCATCTGTTTCTTGTTTTCATACCACAGAATAAATGGACTGATAATTTTTTTATTGTATTCACTTTTCCTGCATGTGTAAACATTTTGGGTTTCTTATTTTAACTAGGAGCAAAGGAAATAGACATTGCAGCCACATTGGAGCACATCAGAGATCAAAGGAAAAACATGGTCAAAACTAAGGTGGGACTAATGTCATTGTAATCCAAAATATTTATTAAAATATTGGCAAGAGTCATTGAAAATCTGGGGACATAGCTGATGTCATTGTAATCCAAAGTAATATTTCATCATTTTTAATCCAAAACAAATTTTGTTAGGATTTTATTTCGTCATATTTTTATCTCTAATGCGTACCACCTATGAACACTGTATTTATAAATACCTAGGATAAAAATTTGTCATGGATTTAATTTTGTTGATTAATACTGCGGACTAAAAATAACAAAATAAATCCTCAATGAATATTTGTGCTTCTACAGTATTTATAATAATATTGGCAAGACTCATCTGAGCTTGCTTGTATTTATTGACAGGTAATTATTTGTTTACAAAATTAATGCCATCTTTTCTTGCTGACAGAAATTTATTGATATGCCAGATCATGTCTTAATTTGCAAATATGTAAAAAAAAAAAACCCCAAAACCCCCCCAAAAATGACATGTTCAGTACATGTACTAGAATGACATTAACGAGGCCGGGTCTAATTTTTTCTGCCCTAGATTTTTTAATGAAATTTTTTACAAGAATTTATACTGATATAATTATTATTTTAAGATACAAAAATAAGACATTTACCACACCGTTTGTTTAAGGGGTCATCTCAAAGTTTTTAATTTTTAACATAGGACCCTAAGGGATTTTGCTTGAAATGTACCAAATTTGCACATTTTTTAAACTTCTGCCCTAGGGATTTCTTTTTCTGTTCTACATATTAAAGTTATTGCTAAAAGGCATCAAATTGTCAAATAAAAAAAATCTTTTACCTCCTGGTTTGTTCCAGGGGGCTTATCAAAGTTATTTTTTGTACGCCCAATTTCCCAGTTTGTCAGATAATGGCTATTTTTTATTTGACAAAGACGGAAATGGTGATCTTTATTGTATTATTAAAACATTAAGACATATTAAAGTAATAAATAAATATATAACATCACATATTAAAGGTAATTAATATAAAATACATGGTTAATGTCTTGAAATAAATGAATTAAGCGATATTTAGTCGGGTTAAGAAAACGTGACAGAGGGTTAGGCTTGCTGAACCCTCTTCACGTTTTCGACCCGAGCCCAAATATAGCTTATACTTCGAGACATTTATGTTTATTCCACAATATAATATCAATTTTACACATCAAACGAGCTATTTTCAACAAATTTCGCTGAATATCTGCAGTTGAAAATATCACGCCATGGCGTCAACAAAGCAAAAAGATGACGTCACAATACAAATGAAACGTTGCGCGAAAGCGTGCGTACTCGTTCTGTACTCGGCCTCGTTAAATAGATTTTACCTACCATTTTAGGAAATAAATTTGACTTTAGTGTAATATATAGACAGCTGTAACTTGGTGTCTCCTCTGAAGTTAAAATTTGGATTCTTTAGAATACAATTAATGTACTTATTATTACTCTATTGATCAAGCTAAAGGGTTAACCCACTAGGCAATGCTTGTGGGTATGCCATACAATGGACTTCATTTAATGTAGGTGAGATTAATGTATGTATTAATAGATAATGATTTCATATTTGTAGGAGCAGTTCCAGTTTGCCCTAGCAGCCGTTGCAGAGGAAGTGCACGCTATATTGAAGGCTCTACCCCAGTAATGCCCCCTTGTCTCTTGTCTCCACCAGATGGGGCTCTCGTCACCCACTCAAACTCATCTCCATGGTAACAGTCATTTCAGTGTCCCTTGGTGCACGTGCACTGGCAGAGATATATATAATGTCATCTCCATACTGTGGAATATTTATTTAACTAATCAATGGATGTCAAAATCTTATAATAAGGACCCTTTGGTGTCGAGATGTATGTTCTGTTGTAATCGCCGTAAACAATCACTCTTTGAGAATTTATTTTTTATGCAGATTTATGACTTTTCTTGGCTCTGAGACATTCATGCAATTTTTTTTGGAGACAGTTTTTCGAAAAATAGATAGAAGAGAGTCAGAAGGTGTAAAGTTTTGAAATTGGATACATTAAATATGGAGGTTTTTAAAATTAAAGTAAGTGTATATTTTTGATTTTGTTCTGATCTTTTTATTTATCAAAAGACTGAACAATTTGAAATTGGTTTGATTTTTTTATCCAGTGAGAAGTAGA
>NC_069119.1:27272698-27290759 GCF_025612915.1 Magallana angulata | reverse complement strand
GTGAGCATTTGTAGAAAAAATAATGTTGTGATTTGTTTTAATAATAAGAACTGATAAATGAAAAATGATGGCTTTTGATACAGGTTTTTGTTAGTAACATATGAACAATATCGCCCTTCATTATTTATAATCTATGAAAAAACAAATTTGTACCTATATTCTCAAAAAGAGTAGATTAATCAGATATTGTGGAAGTTGTTTCTTGAAATATCTTTCCAATTTAAACAATAAAAGTTCGTGATTTTTCTACATACGAAGTGATTTGCCTCTTATAATCATTCTCTGTCAAACGTTACTTTAAATGGGTGTTTAAAACTTTCAGGTCGCATCGTAAGAAAAGGTAAGTCTGTTTACAGATCTGATGTACCGGTAATAAAAATAAAATTAAAAATTATCCAAAACTTGGCCATCTATAATACAGAAATAATAAATATCTCAGGAGTATTAAAGCTGACTTTATTTTGTGAATAAAAAAAAATAAAAATTGTACTTTGTGGATTAAATACAAACTCCTATTTGTAGAATTTGTTGGTTGTTTCATGGATCAAAGATCCCGAACCTTGAACGGAAAGATGACCACCTCTAAAACCATGACAGTGGACAGCTGCAGAAAAACGTGCACAGATCTGAGGTTCAAATACTACGGTGTAGAGGTATGCATTGGTAGAATAGACAAATGGTCAAGAGAAAGTTGAGATTCGGTAATGTTTTATATTAAACATTGAAAGCCAGACATTAATGTTGTATTGGTATTGCAGCTTTCTACATGAACTTACAATTCAAAGTAAAGCGATACACATAAAAAGTGTAAAAGCCATATATTGTTTTAAGCAAAATATTGCATTGTTTCAACAAGAGTGTCAGAAGGCTGCAGTTCATAAACTCATATGACAGCAAGTAAATGTCATTGGAAAACAAATTCTCTTCATCAGACTATACGGACGTGAGAGGCTATATTAGTAAATTTAACATTAAATTGCTTTCATTGGTGATTCATGGAGGTATATATATGAAGTTAGATGACAGAAATAGTGTGGAATGCATCTTTACCTGCAATGCTTGCCTCCTTTGTTGTCCATTATCCTTTCACTTGGGTACAGTTATAAAAATTCGCTGCTTAAGTCATGTATTTTACATATCTGCAGTATAGCTCACAGTGTTTTTGTGGAAATAAACTAACAAAGTCAGTCAAGATGAAGGAAAACGACTGTTGGAGTTTTTGTGCAGGTGATAAAACACAGGCTTGTGGTGGCACATGGAGAATTGCCATTTATAAAAATCCTATATTCACACCAAGTGAGTACTTCAAGAAAAGATAATGTTGTGATTTGTTTTTGATAATAAGAAATGATAAATGAAAAATGACGCTTTAGATGCAGGTTTTTGTTAATAACATTTGAATAATATCACCCTTCATTATTTATAATCTACGAAGAAACAAACTTGCACTTAAATTCGAAAAAAAGAGTAATTATTTGCTCTTGAATACTGGTAGACCCTATATTAATACATTTAGTCTAGTCCAAATTTTTAAAAAGAGCTCTAGAAATACGTTTTAACGAAATAATTATTATTTGGTCCAGCATGGTTTTTTATCATAATTAAAGTATGCTGAGTCTGAAAAAATATGCTGGCTTTCATGGAAATGGCGTTAAGTAGGTCAAAATGGCGGACAGCCAATCTTCAATTTTTTTCTCTTAGTCTCTTCAATGGGAAAAAATAATGACAAACATTATTGAATTGATCCAAAATAGTATTTTATCATATCCAATGTTTGCCGAGTCTTACAATTTATGCTGGCTTTCCACAAATGTGGTTAATTAGGTCAAAGTGGCGATTTTAAATGGCGGATAACAACATTTTGTTAATTCGCCTAATATTTCTGAAATGGACATAAAGCGGGAGACAAACAATGAATATTCAGTCCAGCTAAGTTTTTAATCATAACTTAGGTGTGGATAGTCAGGAATAATATGCCATTTTCAAGAAATGTCGTAAATCATCTTAAAAAAATGGCGATTCATTCCGGTGGACATCCAGATTTTATATTTTTGTCCTTTAGTTTCTTAAATGGTGAAAAAGCGAGAAACAAACAATTATAATTTTTTAAATAAATTTTAAAATAATAAATAAGACGTGCTAAGTCTGAGGAATCATGCTGGTTTCCACTAAAGCAATGCTTTTCATGTCAAAATGGCGGACAGCCAGATTTCATTTTTTTTTGTCTTTAAAGTTTCTTGAAACGGAAAAAAGCATGAGACCAACACGTTTAGTTTGGTCCAGCAAAATTTATCAATATAATTCAGACATGCTGAGTCTTAAGAAATATGCGAGCTATGACGGAAATTCCGTAAAATAGGTCAAAATGGCGATTTAAAATGGCCTACAGCCAGATTTTATCACTTTCTATTTAAGTTTTTTTTAACAAGAAACAATTATAGTCCAGTCCAACAAAACGTTTTTATTTATAATTAGAGCATACTGAGTTTGACGATATACGCTTATTTTTACAAAATAACGTTATTTGGCGTTTCAAAATGGCCGATAGCCAGAATTCTCTTTTAAAGCCGTTTACAGGGATGAAACGTGTAAGTTTTACATTATACAAATATGCACATAAAAAATTAGATTGGAACACTTTAACGAAGAAAAAGAACAGTTCCATATTTTACTAAAAATTGTTAATTTATTCCGTTTTGTCTAATTAAGGCGTATACCGGTATCTAATTTAAATTTTCTGTGTTCATGCTTTTCAAATTCCGTCTTGTTCCTAAACCTTTCTGAGGTTTTTTTGTTGATATAATCTAACAGACTGATATGTTGTTGAAGAGAAAATGTTCCCCTTTTATAGAACTTTGAATTAGCACTTGGTTCATTTCATTCACTGGTATGGTGTGACACAACTTATTTGTACCACATATCGAGAAAATCAACATAATAAGTGAACAGAAACAAGTAAGAAAAGGGGAATTAACTGATTAGAAAATCAAAGAGTTCGAGAAGTTGTTTAGTTATATGGATAACCAAGACACATTGCCCACTGATACGGTTTAATTTGCTTTCTTCCTAAAATCAAAGCCCGGGAAGATGTCCCAACTTTGGATTTGCCTTACGTTGCTTATGAAACAAACACACACCAAGGTAATGACAGGGAGACATACATATATAAGCATGCCCATATTACCATGCCCAGCCGAGGTGGAATAAAAAAATTAAGCGATGGTTGTTTGTTGCTGGAACTAATGACCATAAGATCTTATACGTAAAGCTTTTTTAGATTTGATAGCTTGCAACTGCCCCGAAAGTTGCAGAATCTTTATGTGTGAATTTAAACGTGCCTTCTTCCCGGGTTAAGTCATTTGCAAATTTCAAATCACAATCTTATCTTAAAAAAAAAAGATTGTATAAATAACAAAATTACTGAAGTTTAAAAAGGGAAAACAGAAAAAAAAATTCCAAATAAAAAGCTGGTGAAGTTTTTCTATTAATACTAGTGTTGAAATTTGATTGTCAGTTACATCATTAGTATTGAAATTATGATATTTATACATTTCCCCATTTAAGAGGCCTTTAGTAGTCTATATAGAGATTAATGAAATTTGGCTACTAGTATACACCAATTTGAATTGCCAATTTGACAAAATTAACGTCATTTTCACGCAGACCATTTCATCAAACTTGGCATAACCTAATTATGATAAATATGTTTGCTAGCTAGACCAATTTGTGATTTTGTATTGTTATTTTTTCCATTAAAGAGACTGTGAGACGAAAAATATTGAAATCTGGCTGTCCACCATTTTTAACTATTAATCGCGATCAACATATTTTGTTAGACTCAGCACACCTTAGTTATGATAAAATGCTATGCTGAACCAATTGATAATCCCTTGTGACCTCAATTTTTAAGACTTACAGAATTTGCTTGTCAACCATTTTGACCTAATTAGCGCCATTTTTGTCATAGCAAGTATATTTTTCAGACTAAGCACACCGTAATTAATATGCAAAAATAACTTTGCTGGACTAAATTATTATTGTTTTTATACGTTTTCCCTAGTTTAATTTTTTTCAGGAAAAAAATTATAAAATTTGGGTATCTGCCATTTTGAATCGCCATGTTGACCTAATTAATGCTTTTTGGTGAAGGCCAGCAAATTTTTTCAAACTTAGCACACTTTAGATATGATAAATTAATAAGCTTTATCATTTCATTTTTGTCAATATGGAAAAGACTTTAAGAAAAAATTATAAAATTTGGTTGTCCCCCAATTTGAATCGCCATTTTGAGCTACTTAACGCCATTTTTATGAAGGCCAGCACATTTTTTTTGGAACCAGCACACTTTAATTATGTTTCAAAACCATGCTGGACCAAATAATAATTATTTGCCGTTTAAAGTTTTTTTTTCTCGACTAAATCGGACTAGACTAAATGTATTACTGTTGAATAAAACCAAAAGCATTTTGCAGCTATGTACTGGTATTCATTAATTAAGAAAAACAATGGCTTCTGTGAAGAGTATGTTTTGATAATGCCAGATGAAATTTTACTGAATATAAACATGAAAAATGTGGGACTGCATACAATTAGTAAATTATCAAAAATGCAGCAGAAGGTGGGGGACAAAAAATATCCCACATCTTTTTACAAAAGGAAATTATCCATTCAACTCAAACAAACAAAATAAGGAGGATAGATATATTAAGGATCCGGCTAATAGCCTGAAATTATCACCTCTAAGCGGGGAAAAAAACCTTTGAATCATCATACTATCATCATTTTGATAATTGTTTCATTGTAAAAATATGATTAATGATAACTGTAAGTTTTTCGATAACATAAATTCCTATATATACATGTTCATCAATACACTTATGTGGTCTTCAATACTGGTCAACCCTACATTACTATTACTGTTGAATAACACCTGACGTACATTTGCAGCTCTAGATCTGTTCTGCTGCTACCTTGATAAAGAAAACCATTGCTTGTGTGAAGAGCATTTATTAAAAATGCCAGATAAAGCTATACTGAATATAAACATGAAAATGTAAGACTGCATGCGTTTAGTAAATTATCAACAATGCAGCAGAAGGTGGGGCCCAAAAATATCCCACTACTGGTACTGTACCAGTTATCGGCTAAGACCAGTTATCGGCTAAACTGAGGGTTCGGGTTTATAGCATGCGACTATCCGAATTTTTTTAATTCAGTCGTCCGTTTCGAATAAAGAAAAGTAAGTTTGCTTGAAAACTTTCTTGAATATGTTTTAAACATGATCTTTAACGATCATTGTTTACCGCTGATTTACATCTTTGCACTTTCAGCTATGGGGAAAGTGACGTAATAAGTTAGAAATAGAATATGACCTCTTTGTGATACGTTATTATATCCCTTATTTGATTTGACATATAATATCAATACATATAAAATTTCTAAACAAAAGAAATTCACTAAATTCTGAAAGATTCATGGTGCAGTTGAACGCCTGATTGCACAATTATGTATTGAACAGCATACGTTTTTAGGTATTACCGTATGATGATAAACGGATAATTTTATGAGTTTTGTTTATGTATAGTAACCCCTACGACCTATAGGCTGACCCCACAAGGGACATAATTCAATTTGGACTTTGCAGAATATAAAATCAACATGGAAAGGGATTTTACTGTGTTATTATCACGAAGCCGATAACTGGTACAGTAAATCGTAAAAACTCGGCAAAGGACTATATATGGTATGGGCCTAAAATGACCCCCTAAAGAGAATATCATTATTTTGCTGTAATTCTTTGTTTTCGTTGTACAGAAATATATGTGATGTTTTTACTTAATGTGTTCTTTTCGATTCAAGTGCCCACAATTTAGATATACGGCATTGTAAAGACAACCTTTTTCCGCCATTTTTGCATTTTAGCATAAAAGAGCTTGTTTTCAAGCAATTTTTCTTTCAGGAAACATAGAGCGGATGCTTGAACCAACAAAATATTTTAATCAGAGATGTATCTAGTTAAGTCTAATAAGTGACAAAAAATTTGTCCTGGTTCAAGCATGCGCTCTATGTTTCCCACTCGTAAAAAGATGAGAAAAATGTCAATTTTCGTCTGATTTTGATTGAATTATAGTAATAGCGTCACTTCTGACGTCATATATTGCAAGTGCGTGCAAATAAATCAAACAAATATGTGAAAAATATATTTTATATCAACTCTTCTAAATTATAACATAACATTTTTTGTACCCGAAACGCTTTAAAAAATAGTGAATTTTGGGGGCCAAATTTAACTCTTATCATATATTGTTCTTTGGAGCGTGCTAAATAGCACATAAACAAAATGTTTGAGTTCTTAATGATGATATAATCTAACAGACTGATAAATAAGGAGTTCACCATTTAAAATATGTCAAGTTTTATTCAAATATATCAAGAAATAAGGAAACACGAAAAGAAAACGTAAAATTATAGCCGATAACTGGTACAGTGCCAGTAGAGAGACACTGAACTGCATGAGAAATGTTCCTCGCCACACCGAAAAATGTGCTTCGTTTAACGGTACAGATTCTAGAGAATCAAGATTTAAAGAGGAAATCCTGTTCATACCAATTTATATTAAGACATTATCTAAGAACATTAAGAATAGTGCTTTAACTTAATTTACAGAAAAGAGATTGAATAACCTTTGATAATTTCGACATGCATGTTCACTGTGAATTAAATCGGTATTATTCCTGTAGAACCTATTTCATTGTCATGAGCCTCAAGGTTTATTTACTCACTCATATTTGGAATGCATTCAAATGTAAGATGTACATGTTTACACTGAAATGATTGCTATAACAATGCAAAACAAACCCCTAAATGTCTATTTAAAAAACATGTGAACAACCATGTACACTACGTTGTAAACCTTAGGTGCCACCTCAGTTCACCTCCACAGCAATACTAAGTGTTTACACGTCTTGACCCCCCCCCCCCCCCGTTAAAAACAAAAACAAAAAATATGTGAACAAAAAAAACAAACAAAGAAACAAAAACAAAAAAGACTATGTGATGTTAAATACCTTGTAACAGACCTTAACACATTTGATTTCCAACTACTTTTTGGAATACTTGGTTGCCACCTCTGATAGTCAGCCTATGTATTTTTTAAATCAAACTTTAAACATGAAATATCTTTATAATGAGACCTGTGAAATAAAACATAAAACGTATAACTATCAAGATGATAACTTCAACAATTTGACAAAGTTAAACACTTATGGGTTCATGCCCTAAACCTGTATTGTAAACATCCTCAATGCAATGCACCTCTTCCCTCATTACTCTAAGAAAACAAAAGGAAATAACAAGATTTCAACCTCCCGACTAAATACAGGGCCACCAATAATGGATACCACCTCAGTTGGTTATCCATCATTAGCAGACCCTATATGACAAATATCCTAAATTTGTTACATCCATGCACTGTACCTGTATGTACCTCCCAATAATCTTGAAAAAACATCTAGAAAATATAAGATTTCGACCTCACACAGAGTAGTTCTAACTTTCACTTGTATAACTGATACCATGATTTATCGTATTGTCGTTTACTTTGTCTTGTTTTTCAGCCAAGAAATCTACAGCAGCTTGTAAGGATAAAAAAGGTGAAGTACAGTGTTTGTCGTCCAATGGACAGCGATCAGTCTGCATTGTGCCTCAGGCTGAACTAGTTCTCAATATAGACCCGAAGGTACCCACTGATGAATGCGAGCCTGGGGAAACTTATGGAAGACATGGGGATGAAATTTGGGTGTCTGGAAAATGCGGCGGGAAATTCGAAATTTGTTATAGAGAAGGTACTATTTACAACCACAATGAATGCCTTTATATTATTTAAATTATTTGGAATATTTAGTTCTATGAATGATGTATACCGTCTTGTTTATTTTAACTGTTTTTTATTGTAGTGGCTGCTAAAGAAGTTTCTGAAGGTAAAGATATCCCAATCGTACCTTTTCATTATTCAAACTCAAACGAAACTATTCATGTGACACTAGCTTTGCATCCATATCTTTGTAGACTGCGTAAAGACAGCAGATGGTAGTGATTACACAGGGACGTTAAATAAAACTAAATCCGGCAAAACCTGTCAAGCCTGGTCATCTCAAACACCACATAAACACAGATTTACCTCCCTTCCAAACAACTACTGTCGTAATCCAGACGGTGAACCCCACGCTTGGTGCTACACCACCGATCCCAACAGTCGATGGGAGTTCTGTGAAATTTCTCAGTGCAGTGCGTGTTGAAATGCATTTCTTGATATATTTAATCATTTTTTTAAAATGAGCTAGTAGTAAAATTATAAATCGCAGAAAATTAAGATATGCAAATGTAACCAAGTATGACGATACCAATTTGTAAAAATTCATTCGTGTTTGATAACAAATGTGACAATAAAATTGAAAATGAAATATTCATTATTTATACTACTGTTTAATAGAGACGCCAGCTCCAGGAGAAGCAGACGGTAATTATTCTACCTTTATATTTGAAACGTTACGAACTGAAAATAATATTTTATGAACCATTTCATTTTGTTAAATCACATTTGCAATTTTCTTTCGAAATATTGACTTAATTTAAAATGGCATTTTTTGAATATTGTTTGAATTGAAGAATGTCTTCTGGAACCAAAAGGACAAAGCTACCAGGGAACCAAAAATGTAACGAAGTCAGGACTGAAATGCCAAGCATGGTCTGTGAAGACGCCTCACAGTCATTCTTTTACCAAGAGTCTCGGCAATCAAGAGAACTATTGCAGAAACCCTGATGGAGAGCCAAAACCTTGGTGTTACACGACAGAGAAAGACACCCGCTGGGAAACCTGTGATATTCCGGAATGTGGTAAGAACGGAATAATATTGCTGGGAATTTCTCTTACGCACTTTGTAATCGTGATTAAAATTGTTTAAATCATTTATAAATGCAAAATCTACATAGATTTAAGAAAAGCAATTTTTAAGAAGTAATAGAAATCGTAATTTCTTGTTTCATAATTTACATATTTAATCTATGTCATTCATTAGCTGCCTGTAAAATTGAACAAGAGAAAGGTCCTGACTGCAAAGTCCTTTACAAGATATCTGGAGGTTGCTATTACCAGTCACACTATAGAAACGAATGCAAATACAGTGTAAAAATAGATAAAGATGGCGCTGGGAAACTGAAAGCAGATGTCAAATACGGATCAACAAAGTTTTCTCTTAAGGAAGGAAAAAGCGTCAACAAGTGTGCTTATTTCAAAGTAATGGGAGACTACCTTGTGATAGAGGACACGCTGACCCATGGATGTTAGAATTTCGGTAAAATGAAAACTCTATCGTCTACATTGTTTACTTGAACGTTTTATTTTTTCCTATATTGAATGTAATATTAATCTGAATAATTTTTTCTGCAGCAAAAAGAAGTGTCACGTCGCAATATCTAGATATATCTGTATTAAAAATTCAATAAATTTTAACGATTAAGAAAAGCACACACCTTGCAATAATAAAGTTAATATCATTAATATTAAATTAAAAAACAAAATCTTTTTTTCAAATAAGAGTAAACATGCATAATATTACTGAATTTGATTTTAATATTCAAATGTTTTTTGGTGAATAATGCAGGTGTTAAGTTATCTGGCAGAAATAATGCGGGATATAGCAATTTTTCTGCATCTTGCATCTTGTATAGCATAATTCTGCGATTCCGCTGTTTTTTATCAAATCGCAAGAAATTAAATATCGAGCACTAGTTATTTTGTTTTTTCATTTAGTTCAAAACTGTATGAAAAATAAAAGCGAGATTTTATAATCGGTGAGAGTTGCTTTTTATTAATTCTTCGCGTTTAATAAAGAACTAAGAGTGGTTAAACAAACATATGTTTTAAACTTTATTTTGTGTCGAACCAACACAAAAAGTATAAGTCACGGGATGTGGAGAGTCCTTTAGAATATTTTGGCTTTCGTTATCGGATTCAACCAAGTTTCATACATGTTGATTAAATTTTTATTCAATTATGATCTGCATTCAATTCCATACAGATACAAATGCATACTAAAATAAAATTGAATTAATATGCAAACTTGATATAGATATTATGTACAAAACAAAATATGTTTTCATTTTTTTAAGAAGTAAGGTATCATTTTTGGATGTATATCGGAATATAAATACGGGTTGGTCACGTGATAAAATCTCATTGGCTTTATGGAAGATTTGTTCATGTACCAACCCGTATTAATATCCCGATATACATCCAAAAATGAAATCTTATTTCTTATAATTACATTTATTGCAAATTATGACAAAAACATTGCTCCATACTTTCTTTTTTGTGATGACCTAGAAAGCCGTTTCGATTAACATGACGTAACAAAAACAGTTTAACAAGGTTGCAAGTATTAAATTATCACAATAAATAAATATGACAATACTTTTTATGATAATAAAGAGAAACAGTAATGAAAATTTACTTGACAACGTACAATTGACAAAATGATTGAAGCTTGCGTTAAAGTCACATAGCGCTTGGAAATTTGAAAACATAGCGACTGAAAGCTGAGTTAGAGTCTGTTCTGGCATTTTTAGAGGAAATTCTATCGTAGAATCAGATTCAAGAGCTAAATCTATACTACTATATTAAAATAATAGACTCGAATTTTGGAGCTTTAATACAGATAAATCGGATGAGTACTGATTTTCGTTTTATATTTTTTTAACATCATTGGTACTTTAAGATTACCAAATTATTTTTATCTTTTCTCAATTAAGCTTCGCTTATTAATAATCAACGAAAATTTTTCAAAAGATCCCGGAATTATCTGGATTTCTCGGATTTTACAACTTTGCGCGTGCGCAATACATTCACGCTAACGGGATCTTTTGTTTATATTTCCATAATACCATATTTGAATAAACTCAGAAACAAAACACATACGTGTACGTTTTCAATTGAAATTTGCTTGATATTCTGTACATATATATATTTATATGATTTCTTTTGAGGGAAATTATAAAATAACTATTATACATATCAACTATACTCTGTCCCGAGTTTTTGCTTCCACCACTTTTTGCTTGATATTTCAATAATAGTAAATACCTTTGTGCTCAAACAACGTTCATCCACTAATATGAAAAATGTCCAGATTATCTGTTTTGAAACGCCCCCTCTACCGCTTCAGGTTTCAATACACATCCCAAAATTGAAAGTCTACGGAGATATTGCATTGCATCAGCCATAAATAAGCCCGGATGATAACGTTAACAAATTGCGCGATGTATTCCGAGTGTATACCGAATGGAGAAAAGATGTAAACATTTCCCATTATAAATCTCCGTAAGAAAATTGTTTTCGTACCTGTGAAATTTTATGAGTGAAAAGGGATAATTGTTCAATGAAGATATCTTGGATATATTCCCTTTCATCGATTTCAATTGTATTTCTTTCACAGGTATGTGTATTTTTATTTAAAATCATCAAAATGTGATGGAAGCAATAACTTGGGACAGGACAGACTATAAGTACTTACTTTTGTCATCCTGATGGCAAAAATAAATTTGATTCCATGCAAAAAAAATCACACTGTATTTCTTCGGAGAGTGAAGATTGAATGTTTTATCGTTAAAATGATAAATGTCCTACGGACCTGGTTTTACGATTGAATGCGCTCCGTGCATTGTGTCTGTAGCAAAGAAAATACGCGAACGTTCATATGGAGAAATGGTGTACATTTTACTAATTTGCATAGCGACCATATTGTTATTACAATGGCGTTTTTCAGTACAATAGAAATATAGATTTTATTTCGGAAATATTTTCTCCTCATTTGGTTTTGTCATTTACTACATCCGGGATAGGAATGTGCTTGTATACATAATAGGAATGAGAGTACCAAACCCCTGGATGTTTACATCACAGAAAAGTAATTGTTGTTAATAAGGAATGAATGGGTAGGCGTTACGCGATTGGCTGAATTCAGGTATGTGTCAATTCTCATTTTGTAGTAAAAATATTAGTTTTTAAAATAAAAGATGAAATGGGGGAATATTTTAAAGAATATAGCATCAGTAGGAAAAATTGTAGGGGTGGGATTGATTTTTTATGTAGAGTGATATTTTACTGCCGATCGCTGTAAGTTGTAAACAACTGCACATTTGACCTATAAACGCCACGGGACCCTACCATTTTTTTGTCATTTCCTAAAAGGTCTTTAATTGAAGTTTCAAATGATACCAAAGATTTGACTGAAACTATTATAGTAAAGTACTGAGAGGTCATAACGTTTGTATGGAGTTCTATGGGAAAGTAATTGGTAGGCTTTTCCCTATAGAGGCAAGCTATTCAACTTCTTTTACGAAACAAAACGGACAAAGAAGCAGAAGGAGTTAATTTTGTCTGTGAAGGCACTAAACAAGAAAGCTCTGCGTGTGATTTTGCTTTTACAATTTTGACCGAGACTTGTTAATCCTAAGAGTCAGAAATAATCAATGACTGATTTTAACTACTATGGCAATTTGCGATTGTAATTTTCAAGAACGCTTTGTAACGATGTCGATCCAAAAACATGATCTTGCGTGAATATTCAGCCGTATGATCACTTATCCCCGAAATTAATGTTTTATATTATAGAATAAAATTTGAATGATTAAAACTTTAAACATGTTGAACATATTTATATAATCATATCATAATGGTTTTGAACCATTTTTTGTAATAAATTTTTGCGCCGAACAAATAAACATGCTTCGGGACGCTTGCAGACAAGATGATTGCTACTTTGATGCAACAGGTTTATCTATGAAAAGACCGATGGACCAACCAAAACGACTTTACATGTATTGTCTTGTTCTCCAAACTAGGCGACACAGGGAGGAATTCGAGTTGCAGAGATGCTGACATATGACCATACAACTCCATCAATTACCAATTTTCTTTTGCGCATAAGACATGCAATTACCACAGGCAGTCTTTATCGAGCCCCAAGAAGAATTGAAACTGATTTTAGCTTTGCCCTGATTAATGCTGCATGCCGGGCTCTTAATTCTTGCATTTTGGTTAATTATTTAACAGATTGTTGGAACAGCATAACGCCATCCACGTATATGTCATCAAAATGCTCTGTTCTGTACATTTGCGCTGCGCAGATGCTGAAAATCATTCAAAATCTAATTGTTCAATCCACAAATATAAAAGATGTAAGAAAATTTTGGTTGTATGTATTGGCAAGACTGCAGACATCAACTTCATTAGAGATTGCGTCACAATTAGTCGAAGATCTTTCAACAATATCAAATAGCAAGCTTCTAAGCAAGCTAGCGAACCGCGCATTGAAACGACTAAACAGTGCAATACAGATGCAGGATCCAATTGTTGAGGAAGTATATGATGTTGGCAAAACATGTACCTCAGAGGAAATTCTCGGAGATGAAACTTTAAGGTCGCAATCCCCTTTTTACAATCACTTCAAGCATATTGTGGAAAATGCTTATGTTTCAAATGCATTAGATGACAAAAATCCGTCTTATATTCCAGAGCTCGCCGAGAAAATACTGAAACAATAAATGCCCTTCTTTTCTCTGTGGTCAGGCGTTTTGCCGCAAAAAACAGACAGAAATGTAACTGAAGGATCAAATCGAAATACCAACGCTGTTGTTGAGCGTCATTTTGCGACCATAAAAAATGAAATATTGCATCGAGAGAAAAACATCAATCCAGCAAAAGCCTGTCGTCTTCTCTACATCTCAGCAAAAGGCTTGGCAAAGGATTCCCTTGCCTCCACAAAAAAACAGAGAGTCAAAGATGACACCCAAGAAGAGGAAAAGTGGGAAAGACCAGGCCAGCGTAATGACATTAAGAAAAAGAAATCCAAATATTTTTCAAGCCCCTCCAACCAAAAATTTATGAATGTAAACACTTAAGAAAATGATGACAAAAAGCAATCGGAATCGAAAAAATCTTCAAAGAAATCGTTCTTCAAAACTTCAAAACGACCACTTTCAAAATCAAACAAAGGTCAGAAAGAACAAAAGAAAGAGGAAGATTGTACGAGTTCAGTCATCATTTGACTTCATAGACGAAAATGCCATGAGATGGGGTGGCTTTGACAAAGATTGCACAGGCATTTCACTGTCAAACACTTGCACTATTGACAACATTCTTACTGCTTTGCCCATAATCATAGTTTCTCGCTCAGATGTTAAGCAAAAGCTTTCTCAGTGTAAAGACACTGCGATCCAGTTAGTGTTGGAGATTTGTCTATATGACATGAAAAACGGCAGTGGACCATGGCAAAAGTAAAGTTTGTGAAAGACCTGCTACAGAAACATGGCTCGAATGTAGATTTGTTTGGCTTTGAATTTGAAATGGCAGTGAAACACTTATAGTTAGCCCACAACGACACATTACTCCAAGAAAATGTATTGAGTGTCCTGAGAGAAGGTCCTTCCGACATGACCTTATCGAAATAGGGCTGGGAAGGAGTAACCAAAATACAATTTAAGTTGTCCATTTAATATATGTCAAAAGTAAGAGCAACTGAGAGAATCAGTTTTCAGGTGTAACATAAAATGACAGGCATCGACAGAATTGATAGAAAAGAAATGGATTTTTATTTGATGACTTGGAAATTTCTGTAATCAAGTTTTGATCAAATACGTTCATTTATTAATAAAACAGAACCGACAACATGTAAATACATTTTTGTGATTTGTAGCAATATGTCTGTTCTTTTCTTTATTAGGCATATCATATGATCTAGTTTATATAAGTTGGATTAATAGATCACAAGTATTGATCTTTTTTGTTTATCTATTTTGGCTAGTAAGCTCTGATATGTTTGACCAAAGGTTTTTGGTACACTGTCAACGTCAATCCATTCTTTATTTGAATGCGTACGTTTTTTTAACTCGTTGTTTATTCATTGTAACTTTGTCTTTGGTTGGCTGGTTGTTTGTTATGCTAGTCATTTTATTCATTTGTATGTGCATATAATAAGTGCTAAGTCCTGTATATCATAATACTTGCTTTCTCATTATGAATTTTAGGTCTATTGGCTCTTTTTCTGGACTTCGTACATAATGTATGTAATAAACACCACATGATATCCTTATATGATAGAGGAGTATTTCATAGTAGGAACAGGAATTCAAGAAATAAAACAAGTTTTGTCTTTGAAACAAAGGAACTTGAATAAACATCAAAACCCTACGTTTTGAAGTTACACATTTTTTTTTTAGAAAATGTAAAGTTATATATACAATACAGCTAACTTTTCTTTCATTTCCTTGTCAGTTACTAGTAGCTAGCTTTACCTATCTGTTCAGGGCCATACTTTTTATATTTTGTATGTAGGGGGTCAGATGCTTCATTATATGTTGCATAATATTTTTTTTGAAAATGTATCAGCGGCGTTTTTCTAGTCCGTCTGACCCCCTAAATATTTAATATTTATTTTTTATTTTTTTACATCTTTGCCATTTATTTGAGTAAATGGTCTATTTCCTTCTTCAAATATGTTATGTGTTTCTATTTTCATAAAAAAAAAACCTAGTGCAGTCGTCTTGCCTTTTAAAAACAAAGGAACTTAAAGATATTTGTAACAAAATGTTTTAGTAGCTGACGAAATTTAAAAGGATATCTGAGTAATTGTGTAATAATATCATATAGGTGACCTTATAGAATGTTCAAATTAACCACACTTGTAAATATCTTGAATATAAGTATACAAGTACCTGAGATATAATGACAAAACCGCCAAAAATAAAGATATTTTTAGCAAATTGCTCTAGTAACTGACGACATAAAGAGAAATATCTGAGTAATTGTGTCGTTTTGTACAATTGTAGATATCTTCAATCTTTATATACAGCTATTTGAGGTGCATGAACTTAACTGTTAAAAATGGAGATAATTGTAACGAAATGCACTAGTAAATGACGCGGTAGAGAGATATCTGAATAGTGTTGCCGTGTTATCCTGTGGATGACCTAATAGAATGTTGAAATAAGCAAGACTGTTAATTATCATTAAAATATATACATACAGCTACTTGAGATATGTTGATAGAACCTCCCAAAAAGATATTTGTAACAAAATGTACCAGTAGCTGACGAGATCTTAAGAGATATCTGAGAAATTGTGCCATAATATCATGTAGGTCACCTTATAGAATGTTCAAATTAACCAGAATTGTAGAAATCTATGATCTGTATATAAAGTTACTTGAGGTTTATTAACCACCAAAAATAAAGATATTTTTAGCAAAATGCACTAGTAGCTTACGACATAAAGATATATATCTGAGTAATTGTGTCGTAATATCGATGGAAAGACCTTATAAACGCTGAAATTTACCACACCTGTAGATATCTTAAATCTATATATTAAGCTACTTGAGGTTTATGAGCTAACTTGTTAAAAATGGAGATGTTTGTAACAAAATGCACTAATAGCTGACCAGATTATTAAAGATATCTGAGTAATTGTGTCGTAATATTATGTGGATGACTTGAAGAAATGTTGATTTTAGTATATATCTTCAATTTATATCTACAGCTACTTGATATATATTGACATAACCGCCAAAATAAAGAGATATTGGTAACAAAATGCACAAGTAGCTGACTACATAAATAGAGATATCTGAGTAATTGTGTCGTAATATTATGTGGATGACTTGACAGAATGTTGATATTAGCATATATCTTCAATTTATATCTACAGCTTCTTGAAATAAATTGACAAAACTGCCTAAATATAAAGATATTTGTAACAAAATGCACTGGTAGCTGACTACATAAAGAGAGTTATCTGAGTAATTGTGTCGTAATATTATGTGGATGACTTGACAGAATGTTGGTAATAGGATGTCTGGTATATATCTGTCGTAATATTATGTGGATGACTTGACAGAATGTTGATATTAGTGTGTCTGGCATATATCTTCAATTCAAATATACAGCTACTTGAGATATTTTGACAAAACCGCCAAAAAATAAATATATTTGTAACAAAATGCCTTTGTAGCTGACTACATAAAGAGAGATATCTGAGTAATTGTGTCGTAATATTATGTGGATGACTTGAAGGCATGTTTATTTAAGCAAGACTGGCATATATTTTTAATTTATATATACAGCTACTTGAGATATATTGACAAAACCACCAAACATAAAGATATTTGTTACAACATACACTAGTAGCTGACTACATAAAGAGAGATATCTGAGTACCTGTGTCGTAATATCATGTGGATGAATTTAAGGAATGTTGCTTTAGCAAAACTGGCATATATCCTCAATTAATATATAGAGCTACTTGAGATATATTGACAAAACAGCCAAAAAATAAAGATATTTGTTACAAAATACACTAGTAGCTGACTACATAAAGAGAGATATCTGAGTAATTGTGTCGTAATATTATGTGGATGACTTGAAGGCATGTTTATTTAAGCAAGACTGGCATATATTTTTAATTTATATATACAGCTACTTGAGATATATTGACAAAACCACCAAACATAAAGATATTTGTTACAACATACACTAGTAGCTGACTACATAAAGAGAGATATCTGAGTACCTGTGTCGTAATATCATGTGGATGAATTTAAGGAATGTTGCTGTAGCAAAACTGGCATATATCCTCAATTAATATATAGAGCTACTTGAGATATATTGACAAAACAGCCAAAAAATAAAGATATTTGTTACAAAATACACTAGTAGCTGACTACATAAAGAGAGATATCTGAGTAATTGTGTCGTTATATTATGTGGATGACTTGACAGAATGTTGATATTAGCAGGTCTGGCATATATCTTCAATTTATATCTACAGCTACTTGAGATATATTGACAATTGACAGTGGTATATGTGCCTTGTACATCTTAAAAACACAAATAGAAATCCTAGGTATGTGTTCTCACATGGACGCTAACAAGTAACTAGAAGCCAAGTTTCTTTCATCTCGTAGCCAGTTACTAGTAGCCAGTTACTAGTAGCTAACTTTACCTATAT